>NC_064812.1:54419014-54629522 GCF_023721935.1 Panthera uncia | reverse complement strand
TATATATATATATATATATATATATATATATATATATATAGACTATTTGTATCTATAGATAGTGTTATATTATGTATTATACAAAACATATACTATCATATCTAATGCAGTTTTACATATAATAATGTCACAATATTAAATGATTCACAATATTTACATATTATATACTTCGAGACTTTGAGGAAAAAGAAAGTTCATTCATTTTTAATGTAAATGTCTACAAATGGGCAGCCTGGTACTGGTATGTTGCTCTTCTCCTTGAGATCCTTAGAGCGCCAGGCTCTCCTCTTCTCACCGCTCTACCATCCCTAGGCGGGTGGGTGGAAAAGGGATGGAAGGGTGGAGGAAAGGGTACTTAGCAGCTATTTCTTATGAAAGGAAGATTGCTGGAAGCCGTTGCACACTTCTGTCCTCTCATTGGCCCGTGGCCATACTCCACTGCAGGGTACAGAAGCATTGAGAGAGTGGGCAGGCTAAACTGGGGAGTCGATATATCCAATGAACATTTCTTTCCTATGCTATGAAAGGCATAGCACATGAGTTTTGACAGAAAACTAGTATATCTGCTGTACTACTACTAATGCTTCCCTATAGTTACCAATCAGTTGCTGTCTTAGTTAATCCTCACAATGACATTGTGAGGTATTATTTGCACTTGGAAAACAAGTAAATTAAAATGCAGATACTAAATTCTTCCAAGATCATTCAGCTGGAATAGGGGGGAGAAATGCACTATTTGTCAGGAGAAAGTTTTGATCTGTGTTGTCATTTACTAGCTATGTGATTTGGGGCGAGTCATAACTTCTGTGAACTATAGCTCACTCATCTGGAAAAGATAGTAAAAAATCCTACCTAGACGTTCTGTGCTGAACATTACAAGACTGTCTTGTGTCTAATGGTACTGAAAAATTGGAGGTGATGACAGTCACAGTCATGGTGGTAATGGTGGTAGATGCAGAAATAAGGGACAAACTCTAGATTCAGCCCTGGGTCTTTCTATTTTCTTCCCTACATTATACTGCCTTTCAGAGCCACTCACTGACCTTACAGTAACTTAAAAAATTTCTTTTCTTATATAACAGAGGCAAAAAAACAGGGAGATTAAGAACACTGCTTCAGTGATGGCAAAATAGCCTATTAATTCTATCAATAGTCTGATCAATAGACATAATTGACCACTGTTTAATAAACCGCAGTTTAATAAAAAGTCCGTCAATTTTACATTAAGATCCCTGATCCAGTGATCTATGTGAAATAACTTACTGCTTTACTGACTTCTCATTTTGCCCCACTGCCATTGCAGCTTTTAGATACAGCTTACATATTTCAACTACAGTAGTACAATAGTAGAGTTAAATGAGAACCTAAATCTCTAGTTGTCTTGTTATCTTTGTTGCCACTACACCCTTTTGCTGAACATTCAGCCTAAGTTGATTGTTTTTGTTTGTTTGTTTTTTTTAACATGAAGATTTCTGGGCACCACTTAAGCCCTGTTAAATTAGAATCTATCTGATGGACCCTTACCATCTGTCTATTAAATAATTTCCCCATGTTAATCTAACGCAATCTAATCTAATGAAGATGTATTTCATCTTCAACCCTCCCTGCCTTTGTGTCTACTTTCCTAGCTATTCATGATAAACATACCAGGATTAGAACAATAATCAATGGTCATCTTACTGAAGAGCTTTGCAAAGCTCTCTGCCTCAACTAAATTTTGAAAAATACCAAAACAAATAGAGAAATCAAAGCTGGACAGAATTCTTTCTTGAGGCTCTCTCCATTCACTGACAGACAAAAGCCTGATCACCACCAGGCTGTGTGAATCATAGGATCAGACTAGAAAAGACGGGAAATCTAGAGCCTCTAAAACAGCAAGAGGGCAATTTCAGACTTCGCCAGCATTCTACTCAAGCTATGAGCAGTACTTACTGGGCAAAGCTCAGCATTCCCTTCCTGCTGAACAGAGAATTGACTTTCAAACACATTCTGCTGAGTCATTTTGTAACAGCATATTTAACTGAATTGAGTTGCCTGATTTAGCAAGTACCTTCACTTCTGAGTCAAAGCTGTAGCTTCTAATCAGGACAGCACTGACCTGATAGCACTGACCATAATGACCACCTTATACCTTCACCAGCATCTTAAGTCTGGTCCATAAACTGTCTTAGCATATCATGGTAACTAGATTAAGAGCTCTTTGAAGGCAGAGACCATGACCTTAATTAATTAATTAATTAATTAATTAATGTATTTTTATTGTGGTAAAATATACATAACAACATTTTAATCATTTTTAAATGTACAGTGGCATTAAATGCAGTCACATTCCATACATACGTCTATGTCTGCATCTATATTTCTATATTTCTCTCTCTTTCTCTCTCTCTCTATTTCTCTCTCTCTATCATCTGTTTATCTCTCTACAGACAGTGCTATATATATAACTGCAGGAACAAAAATAAAAATGTATCTTTCAGTTTCCTGAATAGACACACTAAAATTTCTTTGCTTTTTGACGAGCCAGTATATTTTTTCTTATAACTCATACATAATTGAAAACAACAAACAGCTTACTGTCATAAAGAACTTTTATGTGATAGTAAAAGATCCTCTTGCACATGTTAGTGTTAGTCATAAACAGCACACTGAAGTCGAAAGTAAATGGCATGAGCAAGAAATTTCATTAGATTTTAAATTAGGACAAATAAAATTCCATCATGTTATGGCTGCTAATAAATTCAATTCAATTAAACACAGATTCATCACATGTCTATTATGTGCCTGGCATTGTGCTAGGGAAAGGACACAAAGATCAGCAAACACTATCACGAACTCTTAAGTTCACAGTCTGGTAGAGGAGAACATGAACCCAATAATTACACTTCTGATTGTACAATTATATATTGAGATAAAAGATGTGAAGGATAGCAACATGCATCTATAAAAGTATACATTAATTTTTTTTTTTTAAATAGCTGACTTAGTCTGAGAAGTCAGAGATGACCACCCTTGAAGCTGGTATGGAGAAGTTTACAAAGCAAATGGAGTCTGGGAGATCAGTACTGTGTGTTTCGTAAACACACAGAAAATCCAGTGTATATAGACAATTGAGAAGTCATGAGATATAAGGCTGTCAGCACTGTTGATCTTGCTTGTGTGATCTTTGTGAAATACTTAAAAATATTTGTATGATTTACTTTTCTCACTTGGAAAACATAGTATTGTTTTTGTTGTTTTTATTATCTCAAAGATCCCTTTCATTCAAAAACTATAGAATTCTAACATTCCACTGCATAATTTTTGAAGCCAGGGGTGCTGTCCATGGTGCTAAAAAAGTAGCTGTGAGGGTGATGTGATCTTAGCTGAAGTTCCTAAACCTGACCATGCTTTGGAATCACCAAAAACACCACACTCAAGATATAGTGAATTATGATCCTCAGGGTTATGGTCTTCAAGTTTGTATTTTTATAGATATCAGAATATGAGTTTAAGCAGTCGATGTTAGACTCCAATTTAATATAATTTCACTGTAAGTACTGAGCACTTGCTAAGAGTCAACTATTGCTATATGTTGATGATATAAAAGCCCCAAGTAAGGACACTTTACAAGTTGTAGATGTAGTAATAGTGGTAGTAGTGGTCCTGCTCTTGGCATGAGTAGTAGCAGGAATAGTAATTTTAGTGAGTTTAATAATATTATAAAAATAATTTGGATATCTTATTGGACTCTAAGAACAAGGATATTAGATGGGCAGCTATTATATATCCTCATGTTTTAAACAGGCAAATTAAGATTGAATGATAAGCATATGGTAACAATATTCTAGTTCTATGAAGAATTAAAACTGGGAATTTAAAAAAAAATTTAATGAAAGTATACCCAAATCCAAAATAAAGTCCAAGGCACCAGGGGGCAAAATGCCATAGCAGAAAATCTCAGCATTAGGGCAAAAATCAGAAACAAAACAAAAGTGAATAGATGCTGAATCAAGTTCTCCAGACTCATGCCTTAATTATACAGCAAATTAAACCATTAGCCTCAGGCATGGGCAAGTCCAGTTTGAGGGAGCACTGGGTCAGTGGGTTGCTACTCTACTGCCCTCAGCCATGGAATCTCATTTATCATCTCAGTTGTGTCTGCTAGTCCCTGAAGTACACTGGAGAAAGAAGAGAGAAATCTAGGGGACTGTATTTTCCTCAGAGCAAGGAGATATGTAAATGGCGTGAGTGCAAACTTCATGTTTTATTCATAATGGTTCAAGTGATAAAATTTTAAGGGAAGTGTCAAGTAAGGCAAATCAATGATTTTAAAGGTCTTGGGTACTTCTACTGTTGGTATAACTCCAGCTTTCCTGAGGAACAGCATTTAACCCCCCAAATTCCCCTTCAGTACAATGGAAAAGAAGAAAATAATTTTTTTCCTTACTAGGATGTTTAAGAGAATAATACAAATAATTGAAAACAACTTTTCAAGAATGATGTATTAATAAATACTTATGTCATGTATCCAACCAGTGGATACAGAGCTTCAGACCTCACATGAATATGAAGCCTAGAATTGAAGGCAAAAGATGAGAAAGAGCAAGGTCAGGAAGCAAACTAGATGACCAAGACAGAGGAGGGCTACCTATCCTCTGTGATTGTGGCCAGCAAGACATCACATGCCCTGAATGAGATTAGAATATTTTTGTTGAGCATGGAAGTCTTCCCAGAACTTACTCATTCTACTGCATGATTCTGAATCATTTCACAAATGAGGGGGAAAAGGTCTCTTCCTGTATATCTTCCGGAAGCAGCAGGCCTTAAATATAGTAAGTGGCAAATCTGTACAAATGCAGTTAAAACACTTGAAATTATACCAAAATGAAGAGATGTTATAAAAACAATTGCAATCAGAAAAATGTTGTTATTCATGAAAATAGGAGAAAGGGAAGACTTCTCAGTACTTTGAAGGGAAAGAAGGTTGAACATCAGAAGGCATTTTTCCATTCTTATTTGGCAGTAGGCATGCAGGTGAGAACTGCTCACTGGCTATCCCAACATAAAGGTAATTTCTCCTAAGAATATCTCACCATTGGAGCATAGGCTAAGAGTCCAGAGGAACTAGATTCAAACCTTCATCCTCCCTGATTGTGCCTCCTCTTCAGCCTGATTCTGGTGGTTCACTCTGTAGTCATGCTTGAGAATCACCTTATGAGACTCCCCTTTTCCCCAGCCAGATGTCCAGTTCCTTCTGGCTCTAGTTTACATGACCCAAATGACCCAAGGAATGAATTAGGAAGGCTAACCTCAGAGTCCCCTGCTATGTGACCCAGGATTGGTGTGACTGGCTTTCCAGGTTGGTCAAAGGAAAACCCCAAATCTGATCTCTTTCCAAAGCTTTTCACGATGAAGAGGCCCAAGATTCTTTCTGCCCTTGCTATGATCTTCACTAATCTAGTGCAAGTATATATAGCCTTTTGTTCTCCTCCTTCTATCACCATTATACTCTTCCTCTTTTTTCAGTTAAAGCCTTAGGTCAAGCCTGCCAATTTTGGCTATTGAGTTGCTAAACTGTAAGGTAAAGAAATCTAAAGATTCTTTTTTCAATACTTTCACAGCTTTTAAGACTATTACTATCTTCCTGCAGATCATATTTTTGTATGTTAGACCCTCTCTTTCTTGTAGCATTCCTTTTGGATAACAAATTATAATCTCTACTCTGAATCCACAGACACACTCAAATAAGGGTCAGGTGCTCACAAATATCAAAGGAATATTTACATTAATAATTCTGAAAATATTGCATTTGTAAGAATAGTCTCTGGAATATGTTCAACATTCAGTAAGTCACCCTCCTGTTGTTTTGAAAATTACAATCATCTATATTAAAAATAACATTTAATAGTAATGCCAACCTAGTAATAACCAACCAGCGAGTATAAATACCTTGAAACTGTGATATGTTTAGGTAAATTTTCTTGCAAATTAATAAATAAGCTATCATAATTTTTCATTTTATTTAGACTGCAGTATCTAGAGCTTGCACTGCCTCATATGTACTAACAAAATTAGCCTTTGTGAACTCTGACGCTGGAGGCAGAAAGAAGAGAGGCCACAACAGCCTCCTGTGATCATGTCAGACTCTCTTAGGCATCACTCACTCTTATGACAATTGGCCTAAGGACCAGTCAAGAGCTACCATTTTCCAAGGTCTGATGTGTCCTGCTGAATGACAGACAAAGTTTTGTACAACACAGGGATATTCTGGAGGCCATAATGAATCCAAAATTACCTTAGAGATAATTCCCCAAGTAACCAAAGCAAACTCTTGTAGACAGACCATGATTACTGAAAAAGAGGCTTGTGTTCTTAAAATATTTATTCCGTGGGGCCTCCTGCTTTCAGAGAGCGTATGTTTTTGATGCTTAATGAAAATAGAAGTCCTGTTGATGAAAAGAAATGATCTCATGAGGAAACTTTTCCTGTGCTGGTGTAAATCTGAGCTCTAAGCTCAAGATGACAGTGCACTTCTGTGACAGGCAGTCACCGCCTGAATACCCAGTGGTGTTACAATAACAAGCTGGGCAGCAAATGCAGCTCCCCTGCCCTTCATGTGTCAGAATAGGTCAATGCAACTAAAAGTGGTTTTCCCAGTAGCCTGGATCAGCATTCAAAACCTAGTCGTCCAGCATGAAAAATGTGTCATTACAATGAGCACTTCCCATGGCAATCTAGTAGTCTCTATTTAGATTAATTGTGATTGTAGGAAAGGCTTCACCCAACTAGTGACCTGTATTTAAAAGAAAAAAAAGACCCCATAAGGCTGTCTACATTATTATTGCTTGTCTCGCTTGTTCACTCACTCTTCAGCTTGTTTTGAGACATACCCAGTGGGTGATTATGAAGCAGACAATTCCAGAAAGCCCACCATAGCTTTTGACGTACGTGAATGAAATGCTTTGTTCAGGACAATCTCTGTATCCCATTCTGACACTGTTTCATGATTCTTTCACTATACTTTTCTTACTTCAGGTCATCCGCCTGAGTAGAAATCAATTATGGATGGAAGAGAAATCAGAGACGATATGGAAATGCATTTTAAGTCTTTGTCTTTATGAACACAATGATAAATTATCATCCCCAGCAGAGGGCAAGGAGAAGAGTGCCTGGCCTGACCACACCACTTTCCCAAATTAATTTTTATATTTCACTTAAAAAATAAATCCTGATGTAAAGTGGAATTTACCTTGCCAATTAAATAGTAAGTTATCAAGAATAAGCAAGTCACCCTTATAAGACAAACTTGAAAATCTCCCTTCAGCAGCAGTGTGAAGTCTAAAGATGGGTCCTCACCAGTGGAAGTACAGACAATAGACAGTGGATGAGGTTTCTATCAGATGCCTACTTGAGAAGGAGGTACTCCATTTCCCCAATGGATATCTTCCGAGCAGAAATTTTCAAACTTTAGCTTGCATTAAAATCACCCAGAAGGCTCCTCAAATAGCAGATTGCTGGATCCCACCTCTAGAGTTTCTGATTTAAGTCTGAGGGGACCTACGAGTTGACCATTTAATAACTATCAGCTGCTGCCTCTGCTGCTCTGGGCAGCACACTGGGAGAACTACAAAGCTAGAGCGACATTCTTGACCATGCTCACACCCTAAGTCTCTCTTCCTTAATAGAAGAGGGCTAACTAATCTTGGGGGGAAATTATGAAACAGGTTTAGATCCACTGTTTCTTCTTTTTCTTTGAGTTTATCAGGGCAGCTTCTGCTCTTCAGAGAAAGGCTTAGGATGCCCAAGGCAGAAAACAGAGAACTATCAAAGCATAGTTTTCAAAAGTTAAAGATATGAGTCTATTGCAAATACACAGCTAACATGTATCAGAGGTTTATTTAAGGCAATAATGAAGGAAATGGAAGATTAGTGAAGCTGGTTCAAAAGAGTATAGAGTGATGGAAGTATTTATAGTTAAGGAAACACAGAACCTTGAAATAAGATTGCAGTGTAGAAAACAGAAGTAGTTAATGTCCTATGGTGAAATAAAATTGTAACATTTGGGGTTATCTTCTCTACTGGTTAGAAAACTGTTACATCTCCTTTGAAGAAACATCATTTATAACATATAAATCCATAAAACAATATTTCATTTTACAGAATCTAGGTTATTATCCACAGTAAACAATAAATCAAGCAAAACCACATTCATCTAGAGTAGGAGTTAGCAAACTATAGCCAATGGGCTAAATCCAACCTATTACCCGTTTTTGTAAATAAAGTTTACTAGAACACAGCCACCCTCATTCCTTTACGTGGGTTTGTGGCAGTTTGTCAGCTATAACAGCGACAATTAAATAATCCCTAGATAGTCTTATTACAATGCTTCAATAGGACACTTAAAGGCCATGCATTCTTTTGTCTTACTTCCCACTCTTGCATAGTGTTCTTAACAGAACAAATAAGTACTAAATGAGACATTAGAACAGTAGGAGTTCAGAAAAGAGAACTGCTGGGTTTGTATGGTATCAATTTAGCCAAGCTAAAACTACATTTCCTAGCATTCCCTTCCTGGAGACCAAGATAGCCTTAATATTCCCCCCAGCTTTATTACACCATAACCAGACATTTTCCTGATGCTAGGCTCCTGACCTCTCTTGTCTTAGAATATTTATTTTAGAAAACTTGTAATTGTAAATTCTTTCTCTGCCTTTTTGAGATGAAAATGTTTTGAAAAGCGTCTTGCCACTTTTGCAGCCTAAAACTATCTTTCTCAAGGACCAGGGAGCTCTCCTTTTAAAGAGTAATCATCAGGGAAGGAGATGGCATGCAGCCCCAGACTTTGTGGGAGGGGAGGAGCCTAACTTCAGTGGGCGTCTTGCTCCAAGTTGTAAGAAGAAAAACCTCCTATTATGAAGATAAGAGAAAGTTTAGTTTTCCTTTTGGTACAGCCAATTAGTAAACACTGATGCCCTGAGATCCTCCCAAACCAGCTTTTAAGAATTCCTGCCATTTGCTTCACTAGAGATGAGCTCAGACTTCTGATATGTCTCTCCCATTGTAATAGCCTTCCACAAACTCTTCCTTGCCTGTTCAACACTGTCTGGTACAGTTTTTCTCTGACACTTGCATATTTCTTTATTAGCATGGATGATAAGGAACATTTTGCATGACATTTGGAAGGCAGAGTGAGTCAGAAGCCATGTTTTTTTCACATTCAGTGCAGGGCAATAAATGCTGTTGTAGCTCACATACATTGGTCCCTGATCTGCTGGGTCATTCTATTGTGCGACAGCAGCTAGTCCTGCAGCTAGTCCTACAGCTGCTTTAGCTCTGTTGGATCTCCTTCAGTGTCAGTAAATCCGTGGTTAGTGTTTACAGCAACTGGGGCAGCAGCTAGGAAAGCAGACCCTCAAACTTCTGCCAGATGTCCTTACGCTCTCTGAATCCTGGGCACCAGCTTCTCTGGCTGGTTACTGGCATCACTGAAGTTAGAAACTTGGTTGGAGGTGGTGAGAAACGGATGTATGTGACAGCCTATCCTTATGGCTTTCAGTTTGTCCTTGCCACCCCACTTTATGTCTGTGGTTTATTATTTTACTGCCTTTCCTACTATCTTCAGGCCCCAAATCAGAAACAGAAGTAAAAGCTGTATGTAAACTGTTTCACCAAATCACAAAATGTCACAGTTAAAAGGCAACTGAGTCAAAATCAAGAGTCAAAATGGTCTAATTGGCCAGTTGACAAGATGTCTGTAGAGCTGAAATAGATCTGTAGCATACCACAGTCTTGCTTGATTTGTATACACCAAAAGACTAGGTCTAGTGAACAGACGCCTGACTTAAATTATTATAATTGAGGAATCATGCCCCTCAACAAGTTCTCAGACGTGAACTGGTTCACAGACCCAAAGCCCCTTAAATGTTACCCTTAGGAAAAACCTTATTCCATGATGAAAGTATATAATGTAAATCTTCTAGCCTTCTTTTAAAGAGGTGTTCAGCCGTTTACCAGGGTGATTGTGCATTGCAGAAGAGGAAATAATCAGAGGGATTACTAGACATTGGCTCTACACTTAAACCAACTCCTGAAGACCAAAAATTTCACTGTGGTGCACCAATTATAGTAGAGGTTAATGGAGGTCTGAAATAAATTGAGTTTCGGTCTATCTCACAGTGAACCAGCGAGTCTCCAAACTCACCCTGTGGGTAATCTCCCAGATTCCAGGATGCATGACTGTAATTGACATGCTCAGAACTAGTAAGAATTCCCACTTTGGTTTCCTAACCTACAGAGCGCAAGCTATTATGTTAGGGAAAGCCAAGTGGAAGCCACTAGAACTGCCTAGATAGTAAACCAAAAACAAGATTGCATTCCTAGAGGGATTTTAGACACTAGTACCGCCATTAAAGACTTGAAAGATGCAGGGATAGTGATTCCTGTCACATCCCATTTAACTTGCCTCTTTGGCCTCTGTGGAAGACAGATGGATCTTGGAGAATGACAGTGGGTTTCTACAAACTTAACCAGATGGTGACTCCAATTGCAGTTGCTCCTTCAAATGTGGTTTTGTTACTAGAGCAGATCGACATATCCCCTGGCATATGGTATAGGGCCATTGATCTGGCAAATTCTTTCTGCTCCATACCTGTTAGTAGACACAAAAAGAAGCAGTTTACTTTTGGCTCTCTGAAACAACAGTACATCCCCATTATCTTATGTGAGGGTTATATTAATTCTCCACCCTTATGCCATAATCTAACCTGCAGGGACCTTGATTATTTCCTCATTCAGTGGGATATCATGATAGTTCATTTTATTTATAATATTTAGGTGATTGGGAAGGATGTGAAGATAGTAGCAACTACTCTAGGCATTATTTAGAAACATCTGTGCCAGTGTGTAGGAAACAAACTCCACAAAAATTCAGAGGATGGCCACCTAATGAAATTTCTAAGAATCCAAACAATGGCCCATGGCATGTCAAAATATCCCTTCCAAAGTGAAGAACAAATTGCTGCATCTGACCCCTCCTACCACTAAAGAAAAAGTACTAATTGTATATCTTTGATATTGAATGCAAAAGATGCCTCATTTGGATAGGCTACTCTCACCCATTTACCTAGTAACTCAAAAAACTTTTAGTTTTGATGGAGGTCCAGAATAAGAGACCTTGTTGCAAGGACCTTGTTGCAAGGTCCTTGCATCCCGTGCAGAATGCCAAGCAAATTGTCCTATCATTTGGCCTATGTGATCTATAAGATACAACAGGGCTTGAAGTCTCTTTATCAGACAGGAAGGCTGTGTGGAACTTCTGGCAGTTCTTAGAAGTGATTCACAGAGCAGATATTTAGGATTTTGAGGCAAAATTACACCTTGTTTTTCAAATAATTATTCTTTTGAAAAACTCTTCTGGCTTGCTACAGAGCTTTGGTGGGAAACAAACACCTAACCATACGCCACCATATTACTATATGGCTTAAACTGTGCATCTGAGTGTTGTCTGAATGAATGAATTCATTGATTCATACCCTTGAGAGAGACAGTAGCATTCATCATCAAACAGAAATAGTACATGTGAGATTGAGCTCGATTAGTTTCTGAAGACACAGTAAATTGCATAAGCAAATGGCCCAAATTTCCATGGCCCATGTTCCTATTACATTACTTCCTCCTTCTCAGCCTGCACCTATAACCTCATGGAGGGTTTCTTGAGGAAGAAAAAATGGTCCTGATTTACAGATGACTTTGCACTACTTGAAGGTATATGGCTACAACACTGCAGCCCCTCTCTGGGACATCCCAGAAGAATAGTGGTAAAGGAAAATCCACCCAGTGGTCAGAACTTCAAGCAATGTACCTAGCTGTTCCTTATGCCTAACAGGAGAGATGACCAGAAGTATAGATCTACACTAATTCATAGGCAGTAGCTAATGACTTGGTTGGATGATCAAGGACTTGGAAGAAACACAATTGGTGAAAAGATGTCTGGGGAAGAAATATGATATAGATCTCTCTGAATGACACAGAGAGTGAAGATATGCTCAGAAGGTCAATGCTGACACTAGGCTCTGTTGCCACTCATGCTCATTGCCACTGATCTGGCTCATAATGTTGGTGAAGAGTAGAAGCCAGACCCATAGCTTCTCTAGCTCCCACTGGATCTCTTTATGCTTCTCTAAACCCTGCCCAGGTGCATATTACATCTGTGATGAAGGGGGGCAGCTCTTCTTCAGGTCACTCCATCAACCAAGTTACAGGCTTGGTGATAGTAAGAGACCTATGTGGACTCATGCTTGCCCTTTTGGGCCCTATTGTCCTTGCCCCCACCACTTCATGTCTGTTTTTCCTTCTTCACTCTCTACTCTGTTGACTTTATTCTCAAGACAAGATGACGAACCAAAAGGTATGTATAAAGTGTTTAACCAGCTCCATAATAGTGTAAGATAGATAGAAAATAATGAATCCATATTCTGTATCATTCCAGATTTTTTTAAAATCAAATCCCATTGAACACAAAATCAATAAAAATGAGCAGGAAATGTTGAAGAAAACCTAATAATAGGAGGCTGATTTTAAGTCAGAATTTGAAAGAAATATTTGCAAAGGTCAAGATGGAAGATCCCTAGATGATAGAAAACAAATACTGTGTATTTTAAGGTAAATAGCCATGCGTTTTTCCATACTGGGGAAAAGGAATGTGTCAGAAAGAGAAAAAAAATGTTTTGAGGTAGATGAGGGTATCAGAATACAAAAATCTATGAAATTCAAGCTGAGAATATTTTACCTCTTTTGGTGGGCATCAATGAGATGGGCTAGTGGCATAGCATTTTTATCATGAGGGCTGAAGTGGCCAAGAAATGAGAAGCTTGCTCCAGAAAGTCCTATTAGAAAGCCCAAGACAGAGGGAGGATGGAATCTCTTCTTAGGAGCAAAGCCAGGGATGATTCACTAAAACATGGCATGCAGAAATGTGAGTCCAGAAGGATAAGTCTCCATGATTAGAACCATTTTAATAGCCACCATTTACTTAGCCAGGTATAGTATACATTTTCTCATGAAACTTTATACAGTGGTTATTTTTGTTTCTTGTTGTGTGGATAAAGAAACTGACATCTACATGTTAAATAACTTGCCCAAGTTTGCATACTTAAAATTAGAACATCTTACATTTAAACACAGTTCTCCCTGACTCCCAACTGTTTTGTTAAGAACTAGTAGGTATGCAGTCATGAGGCGCTTGATTCAATGCTAGGACAGTAAGCTACAAGCTGTGGACCACTATATTTCTTTTTTTTTTTAAACTTTTTTTAATGTTTATTTATTTTTGAGATCGAGAGAGACAGATTGCAAGGGAGGGGCAGAGAGAGGGAGACATAGAATCTGCAGCAACCTTCAAGCTCCGAACTGGCAGCAAAGAGCCTGACACAGGGCTCGAACTCATGAACCGGTGAGATCATGACCTGATACAAAGTGACCCCTTAACCGACTGAGCCACCCAGGTGCCCCAGGACCACTACATTTCCTGTGCCTAAAGCCTGACACTGTTCTGATGTGTATGAAGTTATGGATGAAAATATAAATGGATAAGCTAAAAAAAAATTACAAAGGTAGATAAGTGTTAGCCAAGTAGGAATAAAAAAAATGCAAATTTTGAGCACACACGAGTCCTGGGTGCTTTATAGATACACACAGCTTGACAGAAGTCTGTCAAAACCTGAATAAAACCTACTCTCTTATTTATATAAATAATTTTCCAAATGGCATGAATTCCAATTTTCTATCTTTAATGAAATGGAGTTGAAAATTCTTTATATACATCAAGACAAAAAGAAAAAAGAAGAGAAATGTGGCTTTGAATGTCAAGCAGCTGCAGAAGGTGGCCTCGAAATCCCAGCACCTGTAAGAAGGCAGTGCAGGGTAGTACTTGGGAACATGGATCCTGGGAGCCAGACTGCAGGTGTTTGAGCTCTGGCTCTGCCTCATTTTAGCTGCAGCAAAGTGCTCGGTCTTCTGCAGATCCTTGCTCTCATCTGGAAAATGGGGCTAATAATCGCTATGAGGATTATTTATGTTTACCTTAGCAAAATGCTTAGAAGAGTACTTGGCACATGGTAAAATCCATAGTAAAGTGCTTCATAATTAAGTTAAGTACTTGACACTGTTGAGAATTTACTACAGGCATGGGTCAAGTCTGTGAGGCTGTTTTCAGTAATTCAGTCAAGTACTTTTCACATAAGACTGCTTCCGGTGATTCAATCAACAAGTATGTTTTGAATGCTTGACAGGTTCAAAGTAGTGTTCTCAGTCTAAGATTAAAGTGGCAAACAGAACTAACATTAAACATAACCTCACAGATATTTATTGTTCTAATCCTCTAACACCTTACTATTCTAATCTATTAGAGGATTCGCCATGTTTTGATAACATTTGTTACATGTTATTCACGTAATTATTTTTCTTACTTGTCTGTAAATTTCTCAAGAGCCTTGAAATGTATGCTTCTTTGAATTTAAGTTTAAAGAAAAGATAGATATTCAAGAAATGCCAGTTGAATTAAGAAGGAAAAGGTGGCTTAAGAGGGAGGGAGGAGCCAGTGAGGTGGGATGGGCAGCAGTGCTAATCCTGGGTTTCAACTGCTTCAGCCCAAACCTCAGCTACTACTTAGTAGTTATATGACATTGGGTAGGTTACTTAAGCTCCCCAAATCCCATGCTATCAGCTGTTAATGAGGATGATGATAACAGTACTGACTTTGACGTGATTTTCTATGAGATTGAAAGAACTAATGATTTGAAACCATGTAGTATATGGCATGTAATAATAATACCATTTAATATATTACTATTATAAACTAATGAGCAAAACAATCTTTAGAGAAAACATTCTCTAAAGATGATGCTATGATTCAACATGTGTAGAAAGTGTTAAAATCACTTGTGCATGTGCATGCATGCATGCATGCATGTACACAAAACAGTGTTTCTAAGATTTCAAAAGTCCTATAATTTTTACTTGAGCAAATAAAAAATGATACCAAAAGATTCAGTCCATCTAACTTACTACATACCATTTTAATGTCATGTGAATAAAAGGATTGCAGTGCTGGGTCCCTGCCATACTGTTATACAGACCGATTGCAGCAAAGTCAATGAATGAAATGCAATTTAGTCTGGCTCAACCAGATCCAGCTGGAGGCTGTTTCTGCACATGAAGCAGAAAAAAAACATTATAGACCATAATTTCTGCTCAGATCAGTCAGTCTCAGTCATTCTACTTGGCAGGCAATTGGTCTGACTAAAATGATTCTGCGTGAACGACTCTGTAACGGTGGATAAGGCACAACCTTTAGCCTGTAATAAAGTAGACTTGGTACATTCTTCATCACTCGACAGAGGGTGATCATCAAGCATTTAGGCTGTAACATCACCTTCTATATACCTACCTAAGAAACTGCATTTGGATATGTAGAAAGTTACAAAACCGGATTATGGACTTTTGAACCTAGTGCCTTGACTGGATGAGTCTTTTAAGGGTCTTAGATAGAAATGAGTATATTTTGCAAGTGGGGATAATATTAACATTGAGGACCAGTGTGACCAGAGGACTGGCTGTGGAAGAATGTGAAAAGAGGAATAAACTCTATCCCTACATCTACATTCTTATATTATGACATTGCAGATTCTTCTGTCAGGAGGTAGAGTGTGTGTATCCACATCTTGAATCTGAGCCGGCTGTGTGGCTCACTCTATTGGGATTGTGACATGAGGAGAGCCTTTAAAATTTTTTTGTACATTGGATCATGCTATCTTGCTGTATTTGGAGCCCTTAAATCATGCAGAAGCTGGCCTGCTGGAGAATGAAAGGAAGAGAATTGAGGTATCCATTCAATGTTAAGCCAGCTCACAGCCAGGAAGCAGCAAGACTGTAAACGTAAATGAGGCCAACACTGCCAGGTGAAGGCAGATAGATGGGTGACGCCAGATGAGCGCAGAAGATCACCATTCAGTTAATCCAACCCCAGTTGTTGATCTACAGAGTTAGAAGCTAAAAAACAGTTGAGTTAAGCCACTACATTTAGGGATGACTTACTAATACTAATACAATGAAGCTAACTAATACAGCTAACTGCATTACTAGTACAACAGCTAATAAAATGAAGAGGGGAGATGTGGAGGCGACATTGGTACCAAGGCCTATCCTTGAATCCCATATGTTTCTGACAACAAAGAGATTTTGGAGTATGGACAAGTTGACTTAATTCTAAGCCCATCTATGTGGCAGATCTGGAATATTCCATACATTCCTCACCTCGAGACTAACGGGAGCAGGATGGAGGTTTCTTAACACTCAGATCTGAGAAACTGAGGAAGGCCAGGGCAAAGAATGAAGTTGGTGGATAATACTCCAGAAATTTAAAGAAGCCTATTTCATCACAGCAAAGGAGAGAGTCCAATCAGGGAAGACTCATTTTACATTTCAATGTTCAGTGTGACCAGGAATTAATGAATTAGAAAATAACATGTGGCTTGGGCACTTTTCTAAAATTAAGGATGTTGTTAGTATTTTAAATGGAGCTTAGATAATTCAGTGCTTCTGTTGAGGTTTCTCCAGAGTGGCAGTGGACAATGACTTTGAACTGAGATCCATATAAAAGATAGTAACAGGGTGTTTTCCTGGGTTATTTGATGGGACAGCGTGGTGGCCAGAATTGAGGAAACTGAGATCAGCCTCATTAAGAAACATGCCCAAGTTCACTCATCTATTTAATGGTTACATTCAAATCAATGTCTCACGTCTAAAATCCATGTTTCTAGGCTGCTTCTTTAAGATTTGAGGAATTTATTACAAATTTTAAAAGTGGATTGTGGAGATAAACACAGTTCTTCAACAGCAAGCATTTTGGGACAAGGATAACATTAAGAAGACAGGAATAGACAGGGAAGAAATACAAGGAGCTCTGATCCTCCTGTTAGCATCCCATTATAGTAACGTTTATTAGTGAATGATCATGATTAATTTTCCTTTCCATCTGCTTGAAAATGAGGATAGAAATTTAGAAAAATAGGAAAGTAAAATACATTTTTACATAAATAGGATTGAAACTATTGGATTACAGTATAGAGAATATAAATTTAGGTTTCTCACAACACTCAGCATGATAATAATTCCAGATAAGCCAGAGAACAAAATGTAACTTTAAAAAAATGGCTTACAATATTGAGCTTTTCTGGTTCTTTTTCTCTAAAGGAAGCGATGGTCTGATGGATGGTGTCCCAGCCTTGAACTCAGAGGGTCAGAATCAATGCCCTAGATTTAGCTCATTTTACTTATGCAAAATTTGGTAAATTGCTTAAAGTCTTAAAGTTGCTGTCACAGTAGCCACTTTAGAATAATATCAGGATGTTCAAAAAATGCTGTATGAAAGACTGTGAACACACATGCGTGCACATGAATGCGCGTGAGCACACACACACAACCCACACCTCAGAGCAGAGTCACTGCCAGTCTCTCTCGTACCTTTGGAGTCCCTGATTCCACGTTTGGAGCATGAGCTTCTTAGATAATTAATTGTAACTGTCTAAGACTGTCTACATGAAATCAAAACAACTTACTGTATCAGTCAAGGTAATGAACCGTCAATTAACATGCAAATCAGTTAAATAGGTTGCTCAGTACCAGGTAACACAAACAACTTCAGTTGATTGACTGAATTATAAGCGTATTATATCATCTCACAGAGTAATATATGTAGACTCCCTCCTAAGTGCATGGCCAGCCCTGAGACTCTTAAGAAAGCAAGATTTTAATGGTAATGACAATGATGCTTGTGATTTCTCTGTATTTTATAATGCTTTTTGGCGTAGAAATTGCTCTCACATTTGTGACCTAATTTAAAGGCTTATGTCTGACTACATGTAAGTTATTTGCCTTGCACACCATCTTTATTGAATAATAAAAACTAAAATTCACGCTCATAACCTCTTAAGTTTTTTTGAAGTTAATTTTTATTCCTTTTGAGAGAGAGCTAGAGAGCAAGTGGGGGAGGGGCTGAGAGAGGGAGACAGAATCCCAAATAGGCTCCACGCTGTCAGCGCAGAGCCTGATGGTGGCTCTAACTCACAAACCATAAGATCATGACCTTAGCTGAAGTCAAGAGTCAGATGTTTAATTGACTGAGCCACCCAGGTGCCCCTCTCTTAATTTTTTTTTAATCATATAACTTTATGATCTAATTAATCAGTTAAAAAATCATGTAAATTAAGCAGTGTTTATTTATACTTAAAAAATTGTTTAATTAAAGGAACATTTACTTTGGGGTACCTTTAAATAGTGAGTATCTCTGTCCTAATAAAGTACATTTTCACCTAATAAAGTTAATTTTTTTACTTTTTTCAGTGTGTATTTTTGAGAGAGAAAGAGACCAAGGGCAATTGGGGGAGGGGCAGGGAAAGAGGGTGGTCACAGAATCTGAAGCAGGCTCCAGGCTCCGAGCTGTCCGCACGGAGCCCAATGCAAGGCTCCAACCCACAAACCGCGAGGTCATGACCTGAGCCACAGTCGGATGCTTAACCGACTGAGCCACCCAGGCACACGTTAATAAAGTTAAGTTTATGCACAGATTTTGTATATCAAGACATGCCTGTTTTAGTAACCGGTTATAGTGAAAGAGTCTTAAACAATAAAATATACTTCTCACATGCACGAAGTCTGATGTCAGTCAGATGTCTTTGCTTTTCTCCATATAGTCACCATGCTCCATGCTCCGTGTTGTCCCCATAAGTCCATGCTTATTTGCTGAGTACTACCATTTCAGTAAACTGCCTCCATGGTCACTGTCAAAGAGGAAGAGAGATTATGGACGTGACATACTTGTTCTTAAAAAGTCTCAGCCCGAAATCAGATGCGTGGATTTGACTTGCATCTCACTGGCTAGAACTAGCCACATGACTCTGCCTAGTTGCAAAGGGATCTGGGAAGCAGACTCTTCCTGTATGGTCTGTAAGGAGAGAATAATCAGAGATGAAAAGCACTCGTACGTTACCACAGTTTCCTTGCAAATATTGAGATAAAACCTCCTTTTTTTTAAATCATTTTTTTCCATTGATTTCTCTACTTAGGATAATTCAACATTGAAGTGAGGATTTTTCTTACTTTTTTGCAATATGAAATAAAAGAATATTTGACAAGCTTCATGCTTTTACTTTTATCTACAAATTATATGTTTTAAACATAATGACAATGCTTCAAAACACAGTTTGGTACACGTCGGTAATAGGTTTTAATGACTCAGAAAGAATATAATAATCTACCATGATCAAAACTAATCTGCCATAAAGAGTACAGAAATATCAAATAGCTTATTCTGTGGAAACAAATCCAAATTAATTGCCTCATTTGTTACATCATATGTAATATGCACTTTAACATTGCCATGACTTTGTATAGACATCTAGCTTCTCAGAGAAATGTAGAAAAACATTATGAAATACGGTTTCATTGGAAAAGAAGTAACATGTGTAATGATGCAACTCCTAATTCTCTGTGGGTTTTATTTTAAAGAGGCAACAATTATTTATTGAATTATGGTATTCTAAGTATAACAAAAATGAAATAAAATGAAGCTTTCCACTACACTTCTTTGGGTAACCAGTGTGCATGCACGCACGCACACACATGCACACCTACATGCACACACTCTCTTTTAATAGAGGTAAAAAAAAATCCATGTAATGTAATTACCCTCCATAAAACAATGAATTAGATGGCTCCTCATCAAAAGACAGTACAAACTGTCCATCTTTCCAGAATTTGTGGAAATTTCATCCACCTTGTCTTTTTTTTTTTTCTTTTCTCTTCTCTCTCTCTCCACTCCCCCCACTCTCTCTAGTATGCTTTGTCTCTATGTGTTTGCAGTGTTGGCTGGGTTTGGGTGAGGTTAAGTCTTCTTATTCCGGAGCATCTGTGTTGGTGATGTTTTTCTCGTGCCAGACTACAGGAACACAAAAGCACAACCAGAATAAAATGGAAGTGGGTTGTTCCCCCCGCACCACCACCAAAAAAAGTAAAAAGTAGACGTTACCTGATGTGTTTGATTTGTAGATTGTGGGTAAAATAAGGATGCATAAGCAAGCTAAAGAAGAATGAGAAGGGGTAGTGGAGGATACAAAAGGAAAAAGAAGAGGAAGAAGGAGAAGGAGAAGAAATAGAAACTATTAACTACAGATTACACTAATTTTCAAGAGATGAATTTGAATATATATGCTTGTTTATTTTGAGAGAAAGAGAGAGAGCATGGGGAAGGGGCAGACAGAGAGGGACAGAGGATCCAAAGAAGGCTCTGTGCTGACAGCAGCGAGCCTAATGTGGGACTTGAACCCACAAACCATGAGATCCTGACCTGAGCCAAAGTCAGATGCTCAACCGACTGAGCCACCCAAGTGCCCCTTATTGGATTATTTTAATTCACTGAGGGACCCATGGACCTTCTTTCCGTAGGGCCTTACACATCCTATTCTCTGATGGGAATGTTCTTCCTTCCTGTCCTCAACGAATTTGCTTCTGTATGACCTTGGCTTCTATATCTCCAGAGAATCCTTCCCTGGATCCCTGATTTTAGTCAAATCCTCTGATTAATTCCACATAGGAACTGGTATCATTCCTTCATAATACTTGCGATCATTTTGATTTTCACTTATCTTGTAATTTTTTTTCCTATTTCCTCTACTAGAGTGTCAATTCCATGAATTCAGGAAATACGTCTGCATTTGTTCACTTTATGTGCCAGATACCCTAGTACAGCATCTACCATATAGTGGGACCATGACCTGAGCCGAAATCAAAAGTCAGATGCTTAACCAACTGAGCCACCAGGCGCCTACCTAATGAATATTTGAATTGAAATTAATTGAACAAAATAACAAACATTGACACTGTCTTTAGTTTTCTGTGTAATATAAGTACACTCAGCAACAATACATTTGCATTAATACCAGCAAGTTGGTATGGCATGAATCAGTTTAAACCCAGGAGGGTAATATGGCATTTTTCAGGTTATCTCACTAAATGCTCAACATTCATTGTATTTCTATAAGAAAAAGAAATAAATAAAACTGCATGGTATGATATGAAGAGCAGTGACCTGTTAGCCAAAGAACCTGAAATGTAATTTCAGTTCTACCTCTAACTAATAGTTTGCTACTGAGCAAGTTTCGTCTTGTTTTTTGAAATCAGTTTATAAGATAAAGAAATTCCTGATTTCTACATTCTGCCACTTCCAACAGTGCATGAATAAATGATTATTCTCTTGATGGAGCCAGGATCTCTTGTTGAGGGGCCTGACCCTATGGCGTTCTACCAGATCAACTACTTAGAAATTGCCTAATCATACAGATGGCCTGTGCTACATTATTGCAAGGGAAAGGACATTTCAGAGCATGTTTGGTTTTGTTCTTGTTTTTGTTTTTTTTTTTTTAAATTTCAGTTCAATCATATGATGTCACTTCAAGGGAAATGGTCCCACTGCCCAAAGTAATACTTTTTATTCCTCCTGGATTGGAGTCTGGAAAAAATAATTTAGAACTTTATTTTGGAACTTCCAACCAAGATATTATTGTTAAGTTCACCCTCTGATGCTCCCTCCACTCCAGAGGGATAAATGATAAATGATGAAACATTAAAAAAAAAAAAAACCATGCTAAAATGCAAGATAAACATGTCTGTTGGCCAGAAACAAATTGAAATGGGGCTGAAGCCGTAAACCTGTTGGACTCCAGATCTGAAAGCATGTTGAAGCAAACTGGAGTTTTAATTATTTAGGAAAATGGCAAGAGTCAGGAGCCAGAGTTTCTTAATGTAACTGAGCACTAGATACAGTTTGGGGAAGTTACATAGTGGAGGAGGTAAGAAGATACAGTCTCAAAGCAGAACATGGGCCTGGGTGTCCTCTCACTCAGTGATTATAGCTGTATCATATCTCATATCACCTTACTTTAGGAACCTGAGCTTCCAATTCAAGAATGGGCCATTTTCTCAGAGCCCTGAGCACCTGAAGACCCTCTAAAATACCAGTAACAAAACTAAAATTCAGGAGAAACACTGATATCAAATCAAATTTGGAAATGACTTTAAATATGTAAATGTTCTTCAAAGAGACAAATTGAGACTAGCATCCATGAATATGAAATTAAAAAGAGCATAAATAAAAAACAAGCAGAATAAAAACATAATATGCTAGAAATTCTAAATAAGAAGATACCTCACTGAGAAAACTTAAACTGATATTACGAATTCTGTATTAGACACAGCTGAATAGAGAATTAGCAAGTAAATCTACATTTTTTGACAGGGTTTGAATAGTTGAAAGTATGCTAATATCTCCCTTACTTTTGGTGTTAGCTGTTTGAGACCAAAAACTAGCCATTCATTCATACAACAGATATTTCCTGAACAGATTTTTTGCTTTGTTACCTCAAAATGCAGTTTTCCAAACAGCTTCTTTTTACCTTATGGATTATCAAAAGCTGAAAGCTGGAAGCATGATTTCCTTCATTAAGTAATCACATTAAAATACAGGTGTCTGAAATATTTTTTTTTTTTACTGTTCTATTACATCAAGTTCATCTTACAACTCCAAAATATGTAGTATTTCTCTTGTTATGTTGACAGATGTTTTCATTTCTTGATGCAAACGTTCTCTATATTTTAGGGAACATTGAATTGGTTACTCCTAAATGAACCCATTTATTTTCCAAATATTTTACTTTTCAACTTTATCCAGAGACTGGAAAACTATATGCTTCCACCAAAATGTAAGTTCCTTAAGAGCAAGTGATTTTTGTCTTTTTTGTTCAAGTACATAAAATAGTACTTGGGTCATAGTAAACTCAATGCATATTTGTTGAAAATTAAGTGGTCTTTAACACTTCTGTTTTGAAATATAGCAGGAATTGAATTGGCTGATGTTTTGATTATAGATCTCATTACATTTGTTTAAATGCCATAAAAAGATTCTTACATGTTTCTCTTTCTTAAGAATTTAATTTGTATGCTAATTTGGATTATTTAGCGGAAGAAACTGTCTCAGGCTGACTTGAAAGAAGGATTTATTGTTAAGAGAACAGAGGTGCACAGTCCTGAGATTGAGAGGCAAGGGCACGCTGAGATGCCGAGTCACCTCTGTGTCTATTCCACTATAATATCTGCTTCTTTCTTTCTCCCTGAACTCCACTTTTGTTAACTTGTCAGATGCCATGGTGGAAAATGAGCCTTCACAATATGTGACATTACATTCAAAGTTCTAGCCGCTGAAACTGGAAGAGGTGGTAAAATATCCAAATTTCTGTAGACAGGCTCATTGTCCCAGCTTGAGTAGATGTTCATCCTTAAACCAATCAGGGGTGGCCAGAGAGACCAGGGACATGAGACTTCATTATCATTAAAGTTTATGGGTATTTGGTCAAATGTCTTAGCCATAAAGAGCTTCTGGGGAAAGTTAAGGGGGCTTTGGTAAAGACAAATGAAGATGAAAGGCCTTCCAGGTATAAGGTCAAAGGTTTTCTAACACAGAAAGATAGAGGACCTTACAATGACATTGCTACTATTTTAGCCCTGTGCAGTGGAAACCTGTGTATCTGGCCAAAAAGATCTTGGAGCACACATTTCTCGTGGAGGGCGGGTGACTGGGCTAGTGCCACAGGCATTTTTCAGGGTTAAGGTTTTGTGGTTGTTACTGCCAACAGCTGTCTCTCTCTGTCTCTCTGTCTTTGTATGTATGTCTGTGTATGCATGTGTTTATGTATATATAAGTGTGTGTGTATACACATACACATGTGCATACACAAATATATGTTTATACACACATGTGCACAAATGTGGAGTAATAGGTATATAAATACATAGATCCATAAAAAATATAGAAATTACTCTAAAACAATGGGATCATCTAATATACATACTTTAAACATTAAAAATAATTAAATTTTATTTGAATTTAACAAAATAAAAACAACAGAAGAAATTATCAGTCTTTTCAGATGAATATATTTTATTACAAAATACATGTGATTCTACAATATCTAAATTTCAGAAAAAAATATTTTTCAAAATAACTGATATTAGACCAATTATGGCAATGAAAAGTACTTTTCCAGTTCTGACATCTTTGATTGTCTTTCTCTGATGAGAGAGGAACTTCTTAGCATCGTTACATTTCAGCCCATCTCAACTCCCACTCACATTTCCGTCCTTGATACTTGTATGATCTTCACTTTGGATGAATGAACGCCCTTTACATTCTGATCTGCTATCAGAATTTCTTTCAGTAGTTAGTCTTTTTTTATACATGTTTTAGTGGATTAAATACTTACTAAAGGATTTGAATACTTAAAGTCATTCTACCATAGCTGCTATCTGTTAAATTCTGTCTTTTGATATGTTCATGTTTGGCTGGATTTCAAGTTTGTTTGTTCTCCTTCTTCTCCAGAGGGATTTATGGGTACCATATGATGATTCTTCTTTGAGAAAGCCTCTCTGTGGCATTTATTCTTAAAAAATGACTGGGATGAATACAATAAACATGTATTACCTTTTTCATCCCTCAGTACTTTGTAGACATTGCTCCACTGAGGGTTGCTCTGGAAAACAAATAAAATTGCCTTGATATTCTTCTATCATGGGTGATATGTTGACCACATGACCAAAGACTTCTTTCTTCATCCTTTCAGTTCAATAACTTAGCTAGAATATGTCTCAGTTTCTGTAATTCTGAATTGATTTGTCTTTGTATACCAAGGCCTCTTTCAGTTTATTGATCTAGTCTTTTCATTTCAGAAAAGTTTTAATCAGTTGGCTCTTTGAAAACTCCTTTCCCTATTTGAGAGAATTTGTTGAATTCTCTACTTCATGGACTTGCATTATCTCTATCCTGGCTTGTCCTTTTCTCCATCGGTAGAACATTATATATTATAGCCAATCACTCATTTAATCTCATTGGCTTTTTTCTGTACTCAGTGTGATTGGTATGTGTACTTTAAACCTTGATAGATATTATCAGACTATATACCAGAGCAATTTATACCACTGATTCCTAAATTGGGCTTGAAATACCATTGACTGAATGGTAGAGTCTCAGCTCTCCTCTCATCTGCCCAAGATTATTTGGGGGAAGGGAAACCTACATTTAATTAAATAAAAGAAACAAAAATTTATAAGGTACTTGGATTCTCGGTCCGACTGTGAGTCACTGGCTTTTACCACTCTCTTTCTTTTTGCCCAAAGGCAGGGAACTTCTCTATGCCTCTCTAAATTAGCTGCCTAGCTATATGTTAGCGCCACCCAAGAAACAGTCACCACACAGTCAGGTTAGCTAAATAATATCAAATGAAAATCAAGCAATGTCACAACCAGAGCACTTTCCTCTGTGAGTATCTGAGAGGAATAGTAAGGGATACCGTGAATATGTGGAAATGGTCCAGAATCATATGGCTGGAAGGCACCAGGAAAAACACCATCCTCTTCAGAATTGTGCCTGGGCCATATTTTCTGATCATCATAGTTCTCTATTAATACCTTGAAGTCATAGACATGTCAGGGTCATTATCCTTTCCTGCTTTATTAAAATATTTATCTAAAATTCTAAATAAAGTGAAAGGCTGGGGTGACAAATCATACCAGATTTTGATTCAAAAGTTAAAAGCATTGCAAGGACGACTTTTTTCAGTGCTTTGAACTATTATGTTTAAATCTCACATCTCAAAGAGACAACAAGTCAAGCGGGGAGAACATCGTGCTCTGCTTGGCCAGCATTCATTATTGCCTGAGGTCACAGAGTCCTGTGGTCAGGGTCATTTCATGTTTGTGTGTGACCTTTCAGGACATTTGTTTCCTTTTTCTTTGATTGGATGTGCTCAGCTGTGTGATTCATGCGATCAAGTTTGTAAACACAACCTGCTCACATCATTCCTTGAAAGGGTATCATTTTAATGTTTCAGAGACATCGCTGTCCTGGAAAATGGATGACCGTCCTCTGTCTCAGCTCTGATAAGGTTTAGAAGATGACCAGTGCCCAGATTCCCTCACTGAGTCAATATGCTTGGGATTTTCTGAAGTTTAATTTCCCTTCAAGAGAAGGTTTCTACATGTTATATTATCTAAAGTCAACATTGCCTTAGAGATAGGTAGACACAGGGAAAAGAAATGAAATCAGAATCCCAGAAAGCCTATTACCCAAGTTCTCCTTATTCACCTGTCTGATAGTTTTCAACATTTTTGAAATTTTTGTTTTTGCTCAGCATCTTGACTCTTACCATTTGGTATCATTGGAACAAGTATCCATGCTGAGCACTACACTGGTTGCCATAGGAGATGTGCAGCGTGGGGTCGTGCCTGAAATTTATATGGACTTGAACTCAAATCACAATTCTTCCACTTGCCACATCTGTGAAATGCTGTGCATGTCATTGAACTTCACTGGCATCGGTTGTCTTATACGGGAAAAGCAGCTAACTGGAAAAGAAATGATAAAGATGAAGGTGTTGATGAAGACGATGGTAGAGAAAACCGTACAGTGAATTTGTGCATATTAGAAAATGGCATCCACTCTTTCTCCCTTCTCTCTGCATTCATCTCAGAAATGTGTCATATTTTGGTTTTGTTCAAATAAGCCACTGGGTAGTCATCTGATGAAAAATTGTCATAAATGTGATGTGATGTTTATGATGAAAATAGTGCCTTTAGCGTGATGCCCTTGTAGAGTGGATGGCATGCACAACCAAATGCAACCGTCCTGAGGATCACGTGACATACTGTGTCTAAGAGCCCAATGTAGGGGTGCCTGGGTGGCTCACTCGAGCATCCGACTTCTGCTCAGGTCATGATCTCGTGATCGTGGTGTTGAGCCCCACATTGGGCTCAGAGCCTGGAGCCTGCTTTGGATTCTCTGTCTTCCTTTCTCTCTGCCCCTCCCTTGCTCATGCTCTGTCTCTCTTTGTTTCCTCCCCAAAATAAAATAAAATGTTAAAAAATGTTTAAAAAAAGATAAAGTGCCCAATATGAAACATATATTGAGCACTCTAAAAATGTTGGGCATTATAATCAAAGTATTTGTAATTTGCTGTTAAGTACCAAGAATATCATTAAGACTCTCAGAGAATATTTTTTCTTTTAATATTTTTAAGATCGTCCCTATAAGTCCACTGCTTTCTGTAAAAATAAGAATGAATTGGCAGATGTTGGAGTGAGACCAAGATTAGCATTAGACACAGTAGACACAGATCATGTCATCCAAATTCGTGCTGTTTGGGGTGGTAGTACTATGTTTTGGAAGAAACTCCAAGTACCAGATGGCAAAACAGAGTATGAAGTGTCAGGAAGACCTAGGTTTAAGTTATATAATGAGAATGAAATAGATATCATCATTATCACCATCATTATTAATATTATTATCCCAAGGCTTCTGGGTGGCTCAGTCCATTAAGCGTCTGACTCTTGGTTTCAGCTCAGGTCATGATCCTCTTTTTCTCTTCCCCTTCCCTCCTTCCCTGCCCATTCTCTCTCTCTCTCTCTCTCTCTCTCTCTCTCTCTCTCTCTCTCTCTCAAAATAAATAGATAAACTTTAAATTATATATATTATTATCCCTACTTTACAAATAAATAAAATGAGACTTACTAACTTGGTCACAATCACACAGCCAAAAAGTAATGGGCCCAGAATTCAAAGCTCAGATCTTTTAAACACTAAGGTTGTTGTTCATAATTACTGATCTTTCCTACCTGGGCAAGAGATGCTGAAAGTCAGAGCTAGGGTAGAGACAATAGTTATGGATAGGAAAAGACAAATCAGAGATATTTGTTAAGTAAAAGCACTTGAACTTGAGAGAGGGGATGGAGAAAGAAGTGTCAGACATGATTTCTAGGTTTTAGACCACATAAATCATGTTTCTCTAACTGGAAAAAAAAAATCTAGAAGAACAGATGTGGAAGGAAGAGTTTTACTTAGGTTCTGCATGAATTTTAGGTATCTAAGAAACTTTCCAGTAGAATTGTCCATTGACAACTTTGTATTAAGTTCTAGAATATTTCAGGACAGATTAAGATTAGAATATATATTTGGAAGTTATTGTGCATGGATGATAGGGACTGAGATCATTCAGAAAGATTTTGTAGAATTAGGTAAGAAGTGCACTAGGACTAAACCGTGAGGAACTCATTTTCCTAAGGAATGAATAAGGATGATCACAGATATAAAATTAACAGTGGGAACTCTTGGTGTTAACAATGGTAAAAAGAGAGACAGAGAGAGTTTCAAGGAGGCAATAGTGGCAAAAAGAGATTAACAATGAGAAAAGAAGCTGCCTACAGACAATAAAAAGATTAACCAGGTGTGAAGGACCCAACTTAAATGAGAAGTCACAAACTGAAATGGCATAAACTCATATGATTCTGTAATCTTCTCAAACAGTAGTAAGTAATTGGACAAAAGATTTCAGAAGATTTACAGAGCAGAAAAGGATCAAAGTGTTGAGATTCAGGATAATGTGTTTAAGTGCTGGACCATGCCTGTCTAAGTAGGGCATTAAATGAGTTTAAAAATGGAGATTATATACCGGGTGGGTGAAGTGGGGGAGGGGACATAAAGGTTGGAAAAATCTCCATGAGTTTGGAAAGCATAAGAAGTTGAGATCAGTGTGTGGAATGTAAGAATTTTAAATTGCACACATAGGGAAATGCTTAGATGATAATAAAAGTTCAGGTATAACTTTACTAGTCAGGAAATAACGTGAAGTAAAGGTTAAGTTTTATAGAGTTAAGGAAGTTCAGTGTTAGGTTGTCATTATGCATAGAGAAATCTCTCAGGAGGGAAGCTGTCCTTGTGCTGGTCAGGGATAACCATGAGTTAGAGGCCAATGTCTATAGGTAGACAACGGAGAAAGGAGGACGGTAACAAATCTGGAAGGAGTGAGCATCATAGCAGGAAGGTGTTTTGTAAGAGGTCATAGGGATAAGGGTTTGAGACAATGATGTGGGTCTTGGAAGTTGCGCACACTAAGTATGGTCTTTACTTAGGCATAGGAAATGAAATCTGTTATTCAGGAAAATAAGTATGTTTTGCTTTGACTGAGAAGGGAGGAAAGATACTAGAAGAGGTGAAGAATTTAGGGGATTTTTTTTTTAAAGGCAAAACATAATATCCAGAGAGAGCAAGAGAGACCAATGGAGGGAAGGGCTGGAAAAGGAAGGGTAGAGGAGTAATGGGGTGGAAGGAGGATGGACACAGGACGGGGGTGGCCTGCCTCTTAGGCACTGACCGAGCACCATGAAGGTGAGAAGCCTGGAGACGTTTTCTGGTCTCAAATTTCCCAATCATGGTAAAAGTGTTTTGGGGCCCCAAAACAACTTTTGGTGGAGAGCACCAGGTGATGTGTGCCTAGGTTTCTGTAAGCATCTCCTTGCTGCCTGTCGAGATACTACATGTGCAATCCTGGGAATGCCTAAGGAGACAAAGTATTTGAAATCAGTGTTCCCAGTCATACTACAGAATGCCCAGTTGCTTCTGCTTGATATTGTGGGAACGCCTTGAAATTGGAGTCAGATAAACCTGGATATAAACACTAGCTCTGGGGTGCTTGGGTGGCTCAGTCGGTTAAGTGCCCACTCTTCTTGGTTTCTGCTCAGGTCATGATCTCACAGTTCCCGAGATCAAGCCCTGTGTGGGGCTCTGCGCTGACAATGCAGAGCCTGCTTGGGATTCTCCCTCTCTCTCTGCCCCTCCTCCACTCACACATGCTCACACACACACACACACACACTCTCAAAATAAATAAATAAACATACAAAAAATACTAGCTCCACAAATTTTGGAGCAATGTCCAGTGATTTACCAAATTTTGGAAACTTCCATTTTCTCCCTCACAGGGTTGCTATGGGGAGCAAACAAGAGCACATCCATGAAAAGCTGGCAGTCTGTAAATATTAAAGCCAGTTTTGGGAACTCACTTAATGCCTCTCCTAAGTACCAGACAAAATGGACAAATGGCTAGAACTCCTGTTTTCATGGTATTTCGTGGAAGAATATTTGGCCTTGGACAAAAACAACACAATATGTTTCTTAGCTTTACTGCTAGAAAACTTTTTTTTCGGGAAACTGTCAACAAATGCACGTTAAGTGACTCCGCAGCTTACTCCAGACCATCCGTTATCCTCCTTTCTCTGTGCACACTCAGGGGTTGATTCTGGTGTTCGGTGACCTTCAAGGGATCAGAAGTCACTACCACCGCCACCACCGCCGTCACCGCACTCACTGCTGGGGGCAGCTTCACCATTTGAGACTCATTCAGAACAAAGCAGCTCAGAGAAACCAATGAGAGTGAGAGAAAGCTGATTGTATTTGGGGAACATCGTGAACCTACTTAGTTCTGTGTTTCAGAGGCCGTTGTGGCCTTCCTGGAGCTTGTAGACGGGTAGCACACCCACAGTGTCCTCACTTTTATGAACAAATTCCTGTGTCCTAACTGCTAGACAAAGGCCTGGCTGCAATTTTTTGTACCATAGTAAGGGAAATCAAAATTTATTTATGTTGAGAAACTCCTTGTTATGGATTGAATTGTGTTCCTGCCACCGCCCCCTCCCCCAACAAATGTATATGTTGAAGTCTTAACTCCCAACACCTTAGAATGTGAATGTATTTGGAAACAGAATGTCTATAAAGATGGACTCCTAATCCACTATTGTGAGTGGTCCTTACAAAAGGGGGCAATTTGAACTTCAACACACATATGAGGAGATGCCACGTTAAGATGAAGGTAGAGATTGGATGATGCTTCTACATGCAAAGGAATACTGAAGAGTGCTAGAAAACCACCAGAAGCTAGCACAGAGAAACATGGAACAGATTCTCCACCACAGCCCTCAGAAGGGACCAACTTTTCTGACACCTTGATCTTAGATTTACAGCCTCCGAACTGTGAGATGATAAATCTTTGCTGGTTAAGCTATCTAGTTTGTGGTACTTTTTTAATGGCAGCCATAGCAAACAAATACATTCCCCATCCCACCCCCATTCCCACCCAACCCCCATTGAAATCACTGGTAATAAAATGGGATAATACCAAACCAGGAAGCTCCATGACATCCCATGCCATGTTGTGATTGTTTGCCAGTATGTCCCTTAGCACCTAGGACCATGCGTGGTACACAGAGGTAGTCAACAACTATTTTTTCGGTGATTGGTTAAATTTATTCAACCTCTGTACCAGGTACCACACACATGATTTTTAACTTCCTCAGTTGTGCAAGTTAGGCATCGTTAACCTCACTTATATAACAGTAGAAACTGACTCAGGGAAAATAATGTACGAGACAGAATGAGGATAGCCTATCGGGAAGAAACGCTCCCGCACTGAGATCTGTCTCTGTCGGTCATGGTGTGACTTTAAGCAATTGGTTTAACCTGTGTGAGCTCATTTCCTTCATCTATAGTATAGGGATGATACTAAAATATGCTTCAAAGGATAGTCATGAGGATGAAATAAGATACCCTATGAGAAGCTGCATGGAGCAGACAATACATAAAATTTAGTCTTTTTAAATTTTTCATTTTGAGAAGAACCATTAACATGAAACCTACCATCTTCCATTTTTAAGTGTACAACACAGTATTGTTCACTATAGAGACAATGCCGTAGAGCAGATCTCTAGAACGTTTTTACCTTGGGTACCTAAAAGGTATATACATTGAATAGCAACTTCTCCTCTCCTCCTCCCCCCACCCCCTGGCAACCACCATTTCTCTTTTTTGCTTATGAGTTTGACTATTTTAGATACTTCATATAAGTGGAATCATGCAACATTTGTCCTCCTATGACTGGCTTATTTCACTTAGCCCAATGTCCTCCAGGCCCATCCATGTTGTTGAAATACGGCAGTATTTCCTTCTTTTTAAAGGCTGTATGTGTATACCACATTTTCTTTTATTGTCCAAAGTTACACAGATTAATAAACAGCTGAGCCAAAATTAAAACTCTGATTTATTGACTCCAAACCTTAATTATCCTCTTTAGAGCAAGCCACAAGGTTTAACATACCTAGTCTATTCTTTATCAAATGGCCAACCTCTCGGAATTAAAATCCCATAGGTACTGATATGAACTTAAACTTTCCACCTTCCTTCTGGAAAGACGTCACATGATTGAAAGTGATTTGTCTTCTTTAGCAAGGAGCTCCAACATGGAGAAAATACAAAACAGAAGATGAAATAAAAATAAGCATTTGTACAACACGTGACTCTTGATCTTAGGGTTGTGAGTTCTAGCCTCATGTTGGGCACCATCAACACTAACAAATTTTTTAAAAAATGAGCAGCTGGATCAGGACCCAATGACTAATACCCCATGTTTTGCAAAGTTTAATGAATGGGTCCCTAAGGTCCACAGAGGCCCATCTCTTTGAAGAGGCAGCTCAGCCAAAGGCAAAGAAATTTCAACCTTTTCTTTGTTCCAGGTCTACTAAAATGGAAGGATAAAGTCTCCTGGGATCTGGGTGAATTCCCACCATAAAATAGGCATAAGTTTTTCAACTTTGCCTATTTATTTTCATGCCAAAGAGCAACCTGTTGAAATACATTCTTGAGCTTTCATTACTCAGTATCCTTCTCTTTTGTTGCCAAGAATTCTTTTACAAAAGATGACTGAGACCAAAATTCTAGCTGTTGGATGCAAATGGGTACTGACTGAGATAGTCATGAGTCACACTCAAGCTCAGCCAGAAAAGAGAATACAGGCTGCTTTATCATTTAAGTCAAGCATAACATTTGAAATGCAAAACATATATTGAATTATTTTCTCTTAAAAAATGGATCTAATGCACATTTAGGGAAGGTTCATTGAACAGATGAAGTATTTAATCGTGACTTTTCCTTTTCTCTCTAACATATGTCTATGCCCAAAAAGGTTATATCAATTCAGTACAAGCAACATCCCTGCCAAAATTAAAAGAAAAGAAGATCATTCCATACTTTTAGGTTGTTTTGTTTCTTTTCATGTCAGTAAGACTTCTTTGAAGTTGCTATGTTTCTCCTGGTGCCCAAAATAGTGCTCCCCAAGACACTTTAGAAAATGAGCTCTCTTAGAGAGTTGAGAACCTACTTTTCTTTAAGTTTTTATATATTGTTTTGACAGAGAGAGAGAGACAGAGACAAAGACAGAGAGAGAGTGCGGGTGAGAGGCACAGAGAGAGGGAATCCCAAGCAGGTTCTGCACCATCAGCATAGAGCCCAACCCTGAGCTTGAACTCAGGAACCATGAGATCATGACCTGAGCCAAAACCAAGAGTCAGATGCTTAACTGACTGAGCCACCCACGCACTCTGAGAACCTACTGTTAATCAATGCTTTCTCCCTGTGTGTGGAAAACACACACATCATTCTCTTTTCCTCATACCCTTTGCCCTCCTCCCTCTTGCACTTTGATTTGGCCCAGTGTTACTACTTCCTCCGTCCTGATTTTCAGACTTCACAGGTGCAAGATATATGGCTGTACAATACCGGTACTCCTTGTTTCATGATAGATAAGGAGTTTTAATAAATTCACAAGGAAACCACTCACTGAATTTTAAAAAATATTTTATGCAAAGTTACTGCCACCTTGCTAATGCTAAGAAGAAACGCTATGACAGCACCAGAGTTAATGCTCCTCCTGGCTCTGGCCTCCCCAAATGAAAATATAGATAATTGATAACAGGTTTGGGTGTGGGAAAAAATTCAGCAGTGAGGGAACATCTGCAGAGTGTGATATGTCAGGGGATGCTATTAATAGACTATTGCAGGCTCCTGCCTGGGGAATGAGCAAGGAAGTTAAATCTTGCATATCTATAGAGGTTTCATTTTAAAAAATGGCTTTCTCTATACCTCTGTGTTTGTGTGTTTCCATGTCACTCCAGTATTTATTATTATAAGTAGCAAATCAGGTTTTTGAGTGTAGCACAAACAGCAGTGACCATGAGAAACAGTATATGTATTCATTCAACTCTAACTGGTATGCCCCAGCTTTCACCAGCTTTTAAGGAAAGAAAATTAGTTCATATTTAATCTCCCCAATTATTTTGTTTCTGACTCTCCAAAGGCTCATGCCAGAAAGTGCAGTTTCTGTCCCAGATTCTTTTCAACTAGCTCCCAGTTCTTCAGAGTGCTCACATGTCCCTGACAATCAGTTCTAGTCATCTTTTCAAGCCACCAGGGACGTATGAGCTCCCCTTCACATTTGCCTTAATGGCATTGCTAGCAACCACTGGCCACCACGTTAACCATACAGAAAATTTGCTACTGCTGTGGCCACTGGAAAGGGTAGAACTTAGCACCCCCCAAATCCAGGCAAGAATGGGAGATGGAGTGGAGGAACAGGAGGAAAGGAATCTAAGTTTCTTCATTTCTGATAGGTTTGTGGTAGGCAGAAGATTTTCCCAAAATGTCTAAATCCTAATCTCTGGAACCCATGAATAGATTACCTTACAAAGAAAAGAGGACCCTAATAAATGTAATTAAGGTTAAGGACCTTGAGATGGGCACATTATTAACGTGGACCCAACCTAATCATATGAGTCCTTCAAAGCAGAGTCTTTCCCAGCTGAGATCAGAGTCAAATGGAGATGTGAGAAAGGAAGAAGGATCCAAAAGATGCAATGTTTCTGGTTTTAAAATTTTTTTTAATGTTTATTTATTTGAGAGAGAGAAAGAGAGAGAGAGAGAACAGAACATGGGCAGGGGAGGAACTGAGAGAGAGCAAGACACAGAATCTGAAGCAGGCTTGGGGCTCTGAGCTGTCAGCACAGAGCCCGATGCGGGGCTTGAACTCACGAACTGTGAGATTATGACCTGAGCCGAAGTCACTGCTTAACGGACGCTTAACTGACTGAGCCACCCAGGTGCCCCTCTGGCTTTAAATACAGAGGAAGGAGGCCATGAGCCCAAATGTGCAGGCGCTTCCAGAAGCTAGAAAAGACAAGGAAATAGATTCTTCTCCAGAAGGAAATTCAACCCTACCCACACTTTGATTTTCACCGAGTGAGAACTTTGTTTAATTTCTGACCTACAAAACTGTACGATAATAAATTTGTGCAGTCCATACCACTAACTTATAATAATTTATTACAGAAGCAATAGAAAAGGAAAACAAGGTTGTCATGATTTAGCGATTTGGCTCTTTTCTTCTGTCGTTATCACAGACGTGCTTCCAATCAGGCTTCCAATCCTGCTGGCTCCAGGGCTCACTCATCAGAGGTCAGCCCACCATGACTAGGCACAGTGGGAGGAAGGTATTTTTTTCCCTTCACAGTATACTCAGCACAGGTGGCCACCAGCCAACGCGTGACAGCTCTTTCTAGTCACTTGCCCTGGAGCACAAGCTCGTCAATAGGGTGACTGACTGCCGGAAGCAGCAAATTACGGCTTTCAAAATGAACACTGCCTTTTAACCTTCACCTTTGATGCCGAAATCCGTCTTCAATTCAAATTCTCTTGTGCTCAGCTTCGTCAGCGCAGCTATTCTCCTCTTTGCAAACTCTTTCTAGCTTCACTTTTAACCAGTAGAGAGTACTGTGGGAATCGTGCGGTGCCAGTTCCGAGCATCGCCCTTAACTATCTATCCCTCCTTGTTAAGCAGCAGTCCATAACCAGGACAGCACCATCTACCCAGGCATCTCCTTCAGTCACTTCTCACCTAGTGTGTCAGCACCATGTTTAATGCGCAGGTGTACCAGTTGTAGAGTTTCTCCGAGAGGCAAGAGGTATGACTAGGCTCCATCCAGGGCGTGATCCACTAGCAGCTAGGCACCCAGAGGCATCCAAACACATACGGGTACTTCCCCCACCCCTGTTTCTCTTATCTAAGAGTATTAGGATAATTTCATGGTCTCTCTCTATCTGCTTATCTACACACACGCATGAGTTAGCACATCTGCTTCCGCTAATCAAGCCCACTGGATAATGACTCTGCTTTCCAACGTGCATAGCCTTAAGCATGGCATTGACGAGGATGTGTATATAAATGGTTATTTATTTGTGTTAGCATACATCTAAGTTTGATTTGATTTAACAGATACAATAACACCAAAGGCATGGTAGTGAAGTATGAGTGGCAAGGACGAATTCTAATTTAAAAAATATGCTCTGAAGAAGACTACTGTACTAGTATACATGTTTCAATCCCTACCATATCCCCTTGCTCTTCATGAGAACCATATGAAATAATTACCACTACCTCCAATTTTCAGGAAGGAAACATGTGGACAGAAGTATATGAACTTGTCCAAAGTCTCCTATTACTGATATTCATCCAGGTTTTCAGTCCTGGTCCTCCTCACACTTTATTTTAATACAATTGATTGTCAAATTGGCTAACATACAGTGTGTAAAGTGTGCTCTTGGTTTGGGGGGTAGATGCCTGTGGTTCATGACTTACATACCACACCCAGTGCTCAGTCCTCCTCGCACTTTCTATAGCCCTTTCTGTTCCTTCACTGCTCTTGACCTAGCTCCACCAAAAGGTGGGATAGCCATCTATTTAAACAAACATCTTAAATAAACATGGTTAGGATCATGGTTTTTTTCATTAAAAAAATAAATCTTTATCTTATATCACACCAAACGAAATTTCTCTCAATCAGTTTGTAAAATGCCGGCATTACAGATTCTTGCCAAAGACTGCAACCTTAAACTCTTGCGATCCAAACTTTATCCGAAGCCAGTCCAGGAGAAATGTTATTTCTGGAATAATTTTTATATGATGCATTCCATTGATTACCAGAGAAATCCACATTTAAACGGCACTGGTTTGGCTCAGTGATACAGGGCAATGGAAGAAACAACTCTGTGAAATTCATAATCTAGTGTCAGGTGCTACGAAGAACAGGTTGTCTTTATTAGATCCCAGGAGAGAAATTTCTCTCATAATTCAGAATCTGAAAACACTGTGGTCTTCTTGAATACTACTTAGTTTTTCATCTTTTGTAGACTCTAAATCTTATAAGCAACTATATTACCTTCCTTTTGCTGGCCTTAAAGGAAGTTTTCAGTCAACTTCACAGACATATCGCAGGATTACGTGTATGTTTGGCTGCAGCATAATTGTATTCTTAGTTTTACTGTCATCTTTTTCCTTCATCTTATCTACCTCATTTATTCTTCTTGTTCGATTAAAATAATTTCATGCATGTTTATAATCCTCAAAAGTTTAAAGGAACTTGGTGGCTAACGTTAAAAGAGATAAGATGAATTTTTGGTTCTGTAAAGCCAACTTAATAGCCAAATCATGTAGCTTTCTATATTTCTCACTGCATGCTGAAATGAAGCTTGAATAATCCTAAAATTACATGACTACTATTCTTAGGTGATCCTTTATAAATACCCACTGATCCAGCTGAACTTCGGGAGGAGCTCTAGGGAAAACTCCTCAAAATAAAGATTGCTGGCAGGAACGTAAATATCGACATTATCTAGGTCATGGTAAAACAGGATTGGTATACCCTTAAATTTTCCAAGTGTAGTTAAAAGTGTTGAGGTTTTATTTCGAACTGGAATTATAGATACAGACTTTGGAACTGGTTAAATTTGAGCCAAATCCAGAACATCACCCCCTTACTGTCTTCATAACACTCCTTCCTTGCATTTCACTTTCCACTATTAAGTTTTAAGTTGTTTAGATGATCAAGTGAGATAATGTATGTAAGCACTCAGCACAGTGCCTAGCATGGAGTAAGTCAACTATTACTATCATTACTGTTATCACCATTAGCATTATTGCTATCTCAAAATAATAAATATTGGCCATTGCTGTTGCTACCAATATTATATCAGAATAAAAAGTGGCCCCACAGGGACATCTAAAACCTAGGATAGTACTTTGCTCAGAGGTAGCAATGAATCTACTTTAAAGGTCACAAAGTATTTGTTAGAAACTCCGAAGTTTTCATGTCAGTATATTAAAGAAGCAGAAGCTTTTGAGTACAAGAGTTATCAAACACCTGCCTGTATTATAGCTCCTATAAGGTGTGCATTTGAATGCATCCTTAGAAACCATCAGGATCACTAGCTTTGAAGTGAACCTCTGTATAACTAAGTGATTTAACTTGCTGGGTAGAGTTATTTACTTCATCTATGTGGTTGCCAAAGCAATTGTGCCAAAAGTGATGTTAGTTTTGGCACGTATCATACTTAAATATCCTTCCTAATTATTAACGATGGACTAATTGAACCTGGATATAGAACATTGTGTTTGTTTTTTCTCTGTTGTTTATCAATTTACCTACCTGTTCATCTACGTGTAGTTTTTTTTTTTCACTCAAGTGAAATATAAGTGAGATATTTTGAGTCAGATTTTCAGTTTAGGAATTTATTTTCCCTAAGAGGTGAGAGTCCCAAAATATTGCAGGTCAGCTATGCTACACCTAAAAATATACCGATATGTTATCCCTCTCAGAGCAGATGTCATTTCCTGAAGACTTTTGGCCATTAACACAGCTGATGTTTATTTAAAAAATTGATTTTAGCCAGTGTGACACATCTATTTTTATATTTATGATTTTGTACTTAATTGATAATTTTATTCACAGTAGGGACTGTTTCTTCCTTTTTTGTTCACTTCTAAATGGCCAGTGCCTTGAATGGGTGTGATACTTGGTGGGCATTCTACTCATTGAATTACTGAATGAATGAATAGATACGTTAAATTTCAACCTGCGAAAGCAATAAATAATACTTACAATCACAGTTTTGACTAAAAATATTTTCAATAGTATGTAACGAGGGTCCCTTATGCAGACAGTTCAGTAAAGCAACAAAATTTGATGTAATGCTGTTTTGCTCATTTCTATTTCTTGCAATGCTTTGTCTGAGAAGTCTAAGTGATGATACAAGCCATCAGTGTTTCTGGAATTGCAGGCATTGTGAACTTGGTGTATCTAGAACAAATCTTGATTTAACAAATCTAAAATATTCCCTTTTTAGGCCTCCAAAGTATAAATTAAGCTTCTAATAAATCATCTTTCTTATTTAGCCAGGTTTAAAAATCACACTCAACCAGATTCTGATTTTTGAATCCCATTTTCTTATCCTTATAATTGTTTAGTAAACTTCTAAATGATTTAAAAATCCTAGATGGATTTAAGTAATTCTAATTATTTGAATTCACTTTGCAAACATTTCCCAGCCTATGACTTAAAAAATGTTTAATATGTCTTTTTTTAAAGATAGCTATTAACTAAGCTGAAATATTCTCAACACACTTCATTATGTACAAAAGCTTCAAAAGTGTTCTGAATAAAAATGACTTGCTAAGATTCAGTAATGTATTATCTCATATTTACATAATTCATTAATAGATTTACATATAACTATCAAATAATTGTTCTGGTTATGCTTAGAATTTAAAATTTTTCTTGTCTTTCAGATAATACAAAATAATTTCCAATGTAATTCTCTCAGTATTTGTCTTATCTGATTATATGCATGTATAGTTGACATTTTTTGAATATTAATCATACTTGGAAAGAGCAAAAAATAGATTCTTTTTCATTCTAGGTATTCCTGGCTTCTGGGTAATTATTGAACAGAATGATTTTTTTTTCTCAAATTTACCACATAAAGGAAGATCTTCCATGTTTTCCTTCCAATCAAGATTCTAAGTATATCGCTATCAGCAACTCTAGTATAACATTGCTTTTATGTTTCACATAAATTCTGTTTTGAAAAATGATGGTTCTGATGTTTGTGAAGATCAGCCCATCCTGGTTCTTCAGTAAGGCAATGTGATGAGTGGTCCTGGCCTTCTGAAATGCCAACAAACACCTGTGAAATGAATTATGTTGGAATTCCAGGCATTTCAGGTGGTATCCTGAGAATATGCACCAACAGGGCACGTTGAGAATATGTGCCAACAGGGCAAGAAGAATAGAATCTGTAGAACTGTCTTCATGCTTATCTGAGGACCATAAATCCCCACTTGCTATGCCCTGTCCTCCCATAAAGATAAGCATGAGAGAGGCATGTGAGTCCCCATTTATGTCTAAATCTATGGGTTTCCAAATCACCAAATGCCATGAGATAATTGTTCTTTATTTATCACTGCAGACTTTTATGATTAGACACCTCTTCTGCCTCTGACAGATACACTGCAGCAGCTACTTGCAAGTTCATTTTTAAATGGCAAATGTCTGTGCAGAGCTAGATTTACTGGGAAACAAAATTAAAACTTTTATTAAAAACTGCCTATGTGGCAGAATTTAATTTAATGGGTAAATGTAGCATTAAGCTTTTTTTTTCAAAGCCTCTGAGGAAACATATTTGTCTCCCCTAAATAAGGTGTTCTCATTAACATTCCTGTGATATTAGCTAATAACAGGTGACTATAGGACTTCTTTTGGAATAGAAAAAAAGCAAATCACAATAGCTAACATGGCCTACAACCTTTTGAAAATAAATACTTCTCAATATATCATTAAATATTCAAAATTATTTGACAAATAATTTTCCTTTAAAAAAATGACACAATTTTCAAGGTTTTCTCATGGCCTGGTCATCTGATGATCCTACTAAATTAAGACTCACCTTAGTCGTCAGAGAATTATTATTTTGGCATCATGATACATAGTAATATAACGATATATATCGCTTTCCCTGTATATTTTCTTTCTTATTTCTGAAATTAGACTTTAGAAACCAGCTTATATGATTCTGTTTATATTTTTAGGCTATTAATTAGACAAAATATTGATAAAGAAGGGAATTTCTGGTAAAGGAAAGAGATATTTCTTCCACACACATGCTTTTTATCTTAAGACCCTTAACTGTAAATTTTTCTTCTGCTCAACAAACGTGTTGTCATCTGCCTTGATGGCCTTGCCCAACATGTATACTAAGGCACGCCCTAGTGAAGTGGTCTGAGTCATTAATGGCATGTGGGTTTCCATTACTCGAATTAGTGACTCAAATGGAACTTCTTGCATAGAAAAATGAAGTCCCCCACCCCAAATTCTTCTGCTAATGGCTGTAGGAATTTAATGATTTCACTATGTTCATTATCACTGCCATTGTAAAGCACCAGTATCCCAGCAGCAAACCAAGAGAAGACTGTAACATGAGATCATAATTTCTAGCATAAATCAATCAGATCAAAAGAGGTTGGAGAGGAATGCAAAAAGTATTCTTGGAATATGTTCAAAATCCAATCATGACCAGTAATGCTCTGATTTACAGCATCTCCTGTCTGCTTGCGCTCTCATTTAAATGACCTATGCTTCCTTTTTAGAGTAAATGCTGGAAAGATTTCAAATAGGACAACATTCAACAGGAAGGAAGACATAAACAAAACCCAAATGGGTACTTGACAACCTTAATGCCTAAGCAACGTGGGTCAGAGTTCACTAGGTTATTTAATCCAGCCATGCAAACTGGTTTATGTCTAGGGTCTGAAATAAATCAAATTGATCCTAAAGAAAATGGGACATTGGCTCTAAAAACAAATCTCCCCTTATTCCCTGGAATATGGACGTTCATTCAGACTCTAGGACTTTGCATTCTCTGTTCTTTTTGCCTGGAATGCCTTTCCTTATAATTTCTCACTCATAATTCAAGCATCAGTGCAAATGTTGGCATCCCTAAGAAATGTTCTCTGACTGAAGCCCCTCATTCATTTGTCTCTGTTTTACTTTTTCCATAACAGTTCCTACTGCAAGAAATTATCTTAAGTATTGATTTACTTGATTTTTTGTTTATTATCAGTCTCCCTTTCCTCACCAGAATATACATTCTGTGAAGACAGGTACCTTTATCTGTTTTGCTCATCATTGTTTCCCAATGCTTTGAAGAGTGCCTGAAATGGAGGCACTAAATAAGAGTGTGTATAATAAATGAATGAGAAAGAATGAGTATCTAGAGACAAAACTCCGTTACTTCCATCCTAGTGTATTTGGCACTGAGTGAATGAAAGGCTGAAGTCATTCATTTGGTTTCTATGAAAAAAAAAGCATTACTTTAAAATGAAATATGATAATTATCAAAAGAATAAATTGTAGTAAAATGGGTAATATGGATAAAACTTGTTAACTATTACCATCCTGGAAGTTATTGTGATCATTTGTGATGCTGGGCTCAGTACAACATCAATAAAATGGGTCTCCTGAATTCCAGGACTAGGTTGGCTTGCGTGTATTAACAACATCAAGAAATTCTGTGAATTTCTGTCAATATTTCACAGAAAGGCTGGTTTTCTTTCCATGCTTGGCTCTCTGGGAGGGAGGAGGCAATATCGCATGGTGATTAGGTGTTGGACACTAGATTTAGTGGTCATGGTTTATTCCAGCTCTCTAGAAAAATGACTTTGTGAGTTACTTTACCTCCCCAAGTTTCTTTTTTCATCTGTAATCATACAATACATACTTATGTCTTAGTCTTCTTGGTGCACTATAACAAAATAACCACAGACCGAGTGCCTTAAATAAGAAAGATTAATTTCAAACAGTCTCAAGGCTGGGAAATCCAAGATCAGACTGTCAGCATGGTCATATTCAAGGTGAGGGTTCTCTCTCTGGCTTACAGTCATCTTCTGGCTGTGGCTTTAAATGGCAAAGAGACAGAAGATTGGAAGCAATCTTTCTGACCTCTTTATCTAAGGGCACTAACCCTACCATGAGGACTACCCCCTCATCATCTCATCTAAACCTAATACCACCTAAAGTCCCCACTTCCGATACCATCAAATTGGGGGTTAGGGCTTCGACATATGAATTTTGGAGGAACACACTCAGCCCATAACATCTCATGAATGTGTTATGAGCTTACATAAAATAACACATGTGCAGTGTTTAGGGCATTTTGAGTATATTATAAGCACTCTAAAAGTGTTAGCATCTACTAGTAAAACACATAGAATGCTAATACGTTTTATACAGGATTCATAGAGAGTTTCTGAAGTAAAATGTAGATAGAAAGCTTATATGTTACATGTGAATTTTATTTCAGTTCAGGAAAAAATATGGTGATCCTATCACTTCACTTTCTGATTAAGATTCAGTTCATTTCAGGTGGTGAAACACATCATTTGGTTTACATTTACTAGCCAAGGACGATAAGGATGTGGTCTGCTTTAGGGCCAAAGCAAGGGTTGTGGAAGGACAAATGGTAATCACCAGCTCTGGCTGGAGTTGCTTTGATTAACTCCCTGTGAGCTCAATAGACCGAAAAAAAGCTTTTAAAAATGGTGCTTTTGAAACCAATTCACACATTTTGGTTAATGATCACCAGCAGAGATGATGCAGAACAAAATACCCTCAGGGAACCCTGGTAATTTTTCAGTGGATGCTCAAGAATTGACACGAAGAAAGCACTAGACAAAATTATGTGAAAGTACTAAATGACAGTTAGAATCCACGACTTGAGAGGAAAAAATACCCACGTAAATATATGTCCCAAACTGGGAGAAAATCAGTATAAGAAGCCATGTGTTATCCCTTGATATTGACACATATAACTAGAGGGAAGTCCCCTCACTTCCCAGAGCCACGGTTCCTAGAACTAACTTTATAAGTATTCAAATAATATAGGGACACCTGCGTGGCTCAGTAGGTTGAGCTTCAACTCTTGATTTCTGCTCAGGTCATGATCCCAGAGTCGTGGTATCAAGCCCTGCACTGGGTTCTGCACTGAGGGTGAGGCCTGCTTAAGATTCCCTTTTTGTCTCTCTCTGCCCCTCTACCACACTCACACTCTCTCTTTCAAAAATAAAAGTAAATAGGGGTACTTGGGTAGCTCAGTTGGCTAAGTGTCTGACTCTTGATTTCAGCTCAAGTGCTGATCTCATGGTTCGTGGGATCAAGCCCTGCATGGGGCTCTGTGCTGACAGTGTGGAGCTTGGGATTCTCTCTCTCCCTCTCTCTCTGCTCCTTCTCAGCTCTCACTCTGTCTCCCTCTCTCTGTCTCTCTCAAAATATTTTTTAATTAAAAAAAAAACAAAAAAAATAAAAGTAAATAAATAAGTAAATATTCAAATAGCATAGAAAGCATACTGTTGAGATATAAGGACTCAAAATGGAAAAATTAGTAATGACCCCAATTTTGTTTATATATTTCTATTTTTAAAACCTGGAAAATACAGCAGCATGCTAAACAAGAGGTCCTGGTATGATAATAGAAGCGAGTTTATTCCCTACTTTGTTAGGAAACATATGATTTGCTAATGAACATGTACTATTTTTATGATGAAAAAATTGCAAACTTTATTATAAAATTTTACAGCAACTTCATAAGTCAGGTAAAACAATGCTTATTTAAAGAATTTTTCAGTATTGGTATACTGTATCACAAGGAACTGTTTTCTCTTCATTGTTATCTGTGATGGTCACATCTAGATCATAAACTCCAAATTAGTAAAGGCAAAGGTTAGTCAAGCTGGCTCTATGATATTTGAGCTGTACGACATTTGTCCAATTTTATGACCTCTCTGTTTCCAGTTTTTTTCACGTATAAAATAATAACAATTATACTGCCTACCTCAAAGAGTTGTGTCAAAAGACGGTAATAAGATCGCCTATTCCATTGGGTCACCAATTTGGTGAAGGATTTAGACTGAGACTAACACATAGTGAAAACTATTTAAATGTTATATGATGATACTGATGATGATGGTGGTGGTGGTGGTGGTGATTGCCTAGGGACTAATGTCATGGTCCTCAAAAAGTTAGACAAAGTCCTGCTGTTTTGAATTACTTTTGTGATCTTAAATTATGTAACCACTTAAGATTGAGTACATACCCTTATCTACTAGAAGGGAACGATGATAGCAACCACTTGGCATCTTGTGAGAGTTAAGTGTGAATGTGCATGTATGGTGTGATTAATATGCAATCTGCCAAGCTCCTTCATATTCGGAGCAAAAGGATACCATCAGAGTTGGTATAATTCCTACAGGGTAGCATCATGCTTACCCAGTGTAGTTTCTCCTATGTTACAAACTGAGATTGGGTTTAGTATAATTATGATGGGATTTATTTTTCTAAAAGGATCAAAGACAAGGTCATACTGATAGAATCTTCCCTCCCTAATACAAATGCAGAGTGTACCATTTTTGAGCAAACATGATACAGTCTTGGTGAAATATACCAACATCCTGGAGATTTGGTAAGAAAGTTAGCCATGGCTAATTTGAAAGGAATTCCAGTTTGAGCTAGAACCAAACCTTCAGATCTTCTAGAAAGCCCACAGCATTGTACAGAGCTTGTGATCAAGCCTAAGAGACCTTTTTTTTTTTTAATTTATATATTTATTTTGAAAGAGAGAAAGAGAATGTGAGTGAGTGAGCAGGGGTGGACAGAGAGAGAAGGAGAGAGAAAACCCCCAGCAGGCTCCAAGCCATCAGTGCAGAACCCAAGGTAGGGCTCAATCCTACAAACTGCAAGATTACGACCTGAGCTGAAATCAAGAGTTGGACGCTTGACTGTCTGAGACACCCAAGCTCCCACTGAGGAGACCTTCTTGAGGTGCTCCTCTTACAGTGCCCCTGTAGTGTCCACAGTACTGAAATAGACCAAGAGGATGAATCTTTAATTCATGTGGAGAGAAATGGAGTTTCCAAGGAAGCAGGAAGAGATACCAAACTGAGGGATTTTGAGAGAAGGATGTATGTAGGTAAAAGAGAAACTTGGAAGAGAAAGACAATGAGGATAAAGGAAGCAGACATTTCTTTTTGGAATGACTTCTTGATCATGAACCAGGCAGTACCTACCCAAGAAAAGTGCACTCTTTACCCCAATAATCATATGTTAAAATACCTATCGTGGACAGATAGACATATATAGAAGAATATAGAAGACATATATAAAAACACGTAAGAGTTTTCACTGCCACATTGTTGTAAGAGTAGAACAAGGAAATGGTTTTCATTTCTACTAAGAGGACAATAGTTAGGGAAGCTAAGAATATTGACAGTATGGAATTCAGCAATCAGACAACAAAAAGACATAAAACACATCCAAATTGACAAGGAAGAAGTCAAACTTTCACTATTTGCAGATGACATGATACTTTATATAGAAAACCCAAAAGACTCCACCAAAAAATTGCTAGAATTGATCTCCAAATTCAGTAAAGTTGTAGAATACAAAATCAATACGGAAATCTGTTGCATTTCTGTACATCAATAGTGAAGCAGCATAAAAATATATCAAAGAATTGATCCCACTTACAATTGCGCCAAAACCCATAAGATACCAAGGAATAAACCTAACCAAAGAGGTAAAAGATTTGTACTCTGAAAATTATAAAACACTTATGAAAGAAGTTGAAGATGACACAAAGAAATAGAATATTTAGAAATTTAAAAAATGCATTAACCTGAAAAAAATCTTAGCAAGCAAAGTGCAACCATTAAAATCATTTTGGTGAAGAATGATTAATGATATGAAAAATATATACATGTATAAATATATATGTATGCATATATATGCAGAAAAGTAATAAACAAAATTACACGATACAGTATAATCTCAGCGACATAATTTTTAAATTGCATAGAAAAGAAGAACCAAGCTTTGTGCAGTGGCAGAATCATAGCCAATGAGGTTTATCTGAGACGCGATTATTGCTAATAGAAAAAAAGAACCAACACATAATACACATTAACAATGTTGCTTATGTTGCTTCCCAGTGAGGAGTTGTTGATTGATTTTTCTGCTCATTTACCCTGCTGAACCTCTGCTCTAAAAGATGCAGACCTCATAGGTGATTAAAGGCACAGAAGCGATCTTCATGGAAAGTGCCAAGAATGTTCAACATCCATATCAACTATATAAGGCAGTTCTTCTGACCCTGACCATGGTTCTTCTTATTGCTGAAGTCAAGACAATGCTGTATTTTAGAGTTTAGAGGAGAAGCGATATGTTACCAGTATCCAGAGGTATTTTCTTGAGCATCCCTTCATGGTGGAGCTGATTAGACTGTTGTGGCTCCACCTCTAATTACTGGCTGCGTTTTGTGAAGATTAATTGATATGTCATTAGCAGGGAGAGAAATAGACTGGAGCATGCACAGTTCCACTGTAGTTGGAAATTACTTCTAGAGTGAAGATGCCACTGAATATTTGATCCTTCTTTCCTTGTTTTATCTCTCAATAAAGTCTAGAAAACTTTGGAGTTTCTTTTGAATATTCCAACTTAATTATTTTTATTTATATTCATTAACTTTTATGCCTTTGCCATCTCCAATAATTCTTGTTATTAAATCCCTCCAACCCCCTCTGCCCTCACTCGAAACTCTTGGACCTACCCCCAGTAAGGAGTGAGACAGGAAGTCAGCATACACATTTTCAATTTTTCCCATTTCATGCCAAGAGCATGCTTCACTTCAATAATCAAGAAAACAGGTGATACATAGTCAACAAAACAATCACAAAGTAAAATTCTAAAAACATTAGGTGACTGAAGGTTTTCCTCAGAATTAGAAAGAAATATACTTTTATATATATATAAAATAAAAACAGACTTTTATACACAGATAAGTTAACTTGGAATATGCCTGGAGTCAAACAGAAATTTTAAAAAATTTATTCTAAGTTCTTTCACTTACATGTCCAACTGAATGCATTTTGAAGTAATTTTTCATTGACAACTGACTTTCTATGTAATTCCTGAGTCTATTAACTAGGGCTAAGCAGAGATTTTTTTAAAATGCTATTGAATCCACTTACCTTATTCAAAGATTCCAAAAGCAGAGTCTACAGGTTTACAGGAATTATTGATCTGTATGCAATAATCATGAAAAATTCTCCCTGAACCCAATAAAATATTTATTAATAGAATCATAAAGTCATTGTTTTAGTTCTAAATTCAGTTGAGGACTCAGTGGAAAATTTTTAGCATTCTTGTTATTTTCTTACTATTTCAGAAAACAACTATATTTTTATATCTCCCTCCTGCCCTTTATCTTTCTTGTAATCATAACATGTTGCAGAAAGCTTTCTTAGCATCTCATAGCTCATAAGGCAACTTTTAGGAGGAGGAAAAAGAATGTTCCTTGTTGTAACAATTTCAGGGACATTCTTGTCATTTCCAGATAGAATTTTAGGTAAACCATAAAACATTTTCTAACTGAATTTTAGTTGTTCATCTTCTTCCAGTCGTGTTGCCCAACACCTACTTAAATGTCTGTTATTTTACTTCTAAAACAATCGACATTTTATATTTTGGTACTTTAGTTTGTGCCTTCAAATGAAATTGAATTCTGTAAGGACTTTCCAGGGACATAGCTACTTCCTCTCAATTTCCTAAATGTTCTGTGTATTCTAGTCCCTGTAACAGATTTTATATTTATATCACTACACTGAATAGTTCTTCTCAAACTTGTGTATAGATTATGTGTCTACTGGGGAATAAATTCACTGCATTGAAGCAAATACCAGGTAATACCGTCTATTTAACATTCTAAAAATGCTTAGGGACATGTTAAATGAAGTTCTATAGAACAGCGATCGTATATTGCCTATTAGGGTAGAGTTTAAGAGCTAATTACATATTCATCCATGCTTAGTTACTGAACCATAGAAACACCTAAATAAGCAGTTTGGAGTTATCCAGTGTGAAATAGATGTCCTATTAAGACTAATTCAAAGCATAGCAAAAAAAAAAAAAAAAAAGGCTTTCTTAAAAGTAAAGGTAAAATAGAAGCAAATATTTTCTTTTAATGGCTAATGGAGCCAAATGCAGTTAAGCTACCAAGTGCAGCATGTTCTCTGCTAACTGTTGTGTTTTCCTGTTCACCAGAAAATTATACATCAAATTAGAGATTATTGTTAGGAATTTACATACCACCTGTTTTTATTTCCATTAACATTTCCTTTTCAAACATTTTCTTTATACCTTCAGTCCTTATTACAGAAGCATTAATGTTTCTACCTTTTAGAAACTTGAAAGTAATGTAATTAGGAATCCTATTATTCCACCCCCAATGCTTCTTGGGGAGTGTTACCCACACTCATGAGCGTTCCTAATGCAGCATTGTCATTTATAAAACAAGGAGACTCAGTGTTTTATTTGGCTGTCTTTGTTTGAGAAGTTTTGTGTAGGGTATCATGGTCTAAGTGCAAAGTTTACTCCCTGGTCATTAGCTCTGATTATTAGCTCTGAGTGGACAGAACTGTATTACTTAAATTAGTGATTGTACAGTTTCTAGGGCAAAGCCCTGACTTCAATTGTTTAACCGATATCCCTCAACCACTCACCGTTTTCCTGAGGTTAGAAGAGATATTCATAGCAAAGTGTCTTTGATGCAGTAGCTATGAATATAGAGAAAAGGAAAAGTGCATGCCCAATGATAGTAGGAGATGATCGTCTTAATTAACGTTCCAGCTTTGCCATTCACCAGTGCCACCACCGATACTCATGATCTTCAGGAGCACGCTGAAATTCTCCGGACCTCAATGACTCATTTTTATTGTATTTTATAGAAGCACCATGTCTATAACAGGTTAGAATAAAAAGAAACTCTCCCTAGGTTATTATTTGAGAAACAATATTACCTACATTATCATCAAGTTTCTTTGAGTAACCTCATTGTCCTCATTCTACCCAGTAACCAACAGGGCTGAAATATTAGTGCTCATAATTATATTAAACCTGAGAAGAAAGATTTCTGCAGAGACCCACAGCCCCTCTTAATTGCAAAACCACCCATAGATTCTCAGTTGCCTTAAGAAGTGAAGAGAGCTGGTCAGTGGGAGGGCACAGAATGTTCCTGTTCAGATCCCCTCCACATTGGTCATCAGTGTGGATTTCTTAATTCATCTTATCCTGTACACCAGTCAGAAAACCAAGCAAAAGTTAATAAAATTAATCTGAATAGCAACTATACTCACACTGTAACATGGATGTGCAAAGAGAATCTGCCTTCATTCCTTGGGACTAACTAATCTTATCTTCCTCAAAAGCCCCTGAACCTTGGGTAGTAAAGGAAGAAGATCGCCTTTAATTAGTGCAGTACAGCCTGATGCAATAATGTAATGCTTTTAAACAAAATATGCAGCCACTCAGGTTTTACATCTCTTTCTCCTGGTGGAGGTTGTGGCTCACATGACCTCATAAGTAAAGGAAATCTTGCATCCTCCTGTTGTCCTCTGATTCCTTTGGTTTCCATGGTGATGTTTTGTTCCGCTGGTTGCTGCTCACCTGGGAGACAGCCGGCGGCTTCTGTCAGCTCCTGGTTCTCTTGTGGTGGTGAGGAACTGAAGGCCTGACCCCAGCAAGCATGGCCTGTCCACATTCCTGGTCCCAGGCCTTACTTTAAACCCCCAGCAGTTCTGAAGAAATCAATATTTTTTTATGTCTGTTACTCATTCTTAACACATCAGTGTGAGAAGGTATGGAGCTCTGCGCTAAGAGGAGAGAGAAGACCTTTTCCTTATATGAAAAAGCCTTCAAGTCTATTGTCAAATATTGCAAAACCTGTGTTGAATGTTTTTCAACCTCATTGTGGCAATTTATTCCCACTCTTGTGCCCACCTCATCACCTCAGACCAAAGGGATGCCTCAGGCTAGTCAAAGAAAATGGCAAATAGCGGAAAAGCAGAAGACCTATTCATATTTTACTTACAAATATGAAAATAACTGAAAAGCTTAAAAGAAATGCAAGATATTTCATCTCTCTCTTTCAGTTCATTTCTTGAGTAGCCCACTCAAGAAAGCGAAAGGACGAGGGGAAGAGACTGAAGAGTCCCTAGGAGCTGGAAAGTTATTGAATCAGTGTGACCAGGAGAGTAAGTCATCCACAGCTCTGTAATTTGGGATTGTAAAAGTAAACTTCCAATCCACCCAAACTTCCCCATATCCCTAAGATTGTTTTTTCAAACTATTTGTGAGAATCCCTGTTCTGTACAGTGGTAAACAAACAAACAAACAAATAAACACAACTTCAAATTAAACGTGATTCTGATTTTCTAGAAAATTGTAGAGATCATAACATGAGAAAATGTGTGTGTGTGTGTGTGTGTGTGTGTGTGTACCATTCTCTTTCTCTACTGAACATTCTATGCAGCTATACTTTTCCCGAATGAACTGTGGCATTTGAGAGCACTTGCTCATTCTTTGTATCTTTTATTTCCTCTATATTTCCTCTGTGTCTTTCTCTCCCGGAAAGTCATATAAATCTGTTTTTTTCAATACCTTTTTAAAAAGATTTTGTCAAAATATGTTTTAAGAGGAAAACCTGTATTATATCTTTTTATTTTCTAGATGTACATTTAAGTTGATGTTTCTCTTATAGTAAGCTTCCACCCCTGGGAGTAAGGTAATAAATGTCCTAAATGTGTCCCAACTTGCCCTAAGCCTCTTGCACATAACAATTCTCAGAGAAATGTCAGTGCAATGTTTTCTGCCCCATTGATGGATATTTTTTTTTTCTGGGGCTGCAATAAAAAGCACCACAGAATGGGTGGCCTAAACAACAAGAATTTAATGTCTCACAGTTCTGGAGGCTAGAAGTACAAGCTCAAGTTTTGCTAGAGTTTGTTCCTTCTGCAAATTGTGGGGGGAAATCTGTCCCTTGCTTTTCTCTTACCTTCTTGTGGTTTGCCGGAAATCTTGGGTGGTTGGGTTTTGTTTATTTGTTTTGTGTCGTTTTGTTTTTTGGCTTGTAGATCTCTTCCTGCATCTTCATATGGTATTGTCCCTGCGTATATTTCTCTGTGTCCACACTTCTCCCTTATAAGGAGGATACCCGTCATGTTAGATTAGGGACCACTGTTATGACCTCATCACAACTGATTATATCTGCAATGATTCTGTTTTCCAATAAAGTCACAGTGTGAGGTTTGGGGGTTAGAACGTCAACACATGAATTTGGAGGGGCACAGTTCAATTCATAGCACCGGGCATTCCACGGAGACACACAGTTGGATGGTTCAGGCATTCACCTCAAAGACTGTTTTCAGAAAGAGTTCTTTGTACCATATCCTCTTGCATATAAGCATTTGTGGTGTTCCTGTACTTAACCCAGGTCATGAAAAGGAAGGGGAGTTCTCATCTCCAAAAGCATCTCAGACTCCTTCTTCAAGGTGCTCTGAGCATAAAGACTGGGTAATTACACTATCAATCTCTTTTTATCAAAACTATTTGTAAGCCAAATGCCCTGCGGAAACAGGCATTCACTTCCCTGTTTATACACTGAACTGTCTTTGGAGGGCTTCTTCTAACCAGAGAAACATGTTACTCTGACCAGAAGGAAAGATGATTCTCAGGAGAATGAGTGAGTGCCAGCTAATGTGAGATCTGGGAGCACAGTCCCTAGCTGTAGGTCTGGGACCGAGTGGACTCTCAGTGTTCATTGAGTGACCTTGTTGACTGAATGATGGGTGTAACCAGGCTAAGAACACATGAAATGCAGATCCATGAAGGAGAAATGAGAGCTTCCCCTGTAAAGAGTACAATATATACATAGAGAGAGATCTGCTATGGCCTTTTGATATCACCCTGCCACGATAGACTACTTGGGAGCTGTTCTATTGTCATCTTAGATTTCTTTCAATACCACTGAGTCCTATCCTTGAATTTTACAAATAAAGAAACTAAGTGCCAGAGAGGTTTAAACAAGTGGATTTGCTTACTATTAACATAAAGGTCAGTACTAAAATCTAAGCCTCTGAAAACCCCATCAATTCTTCTATACCAGCAAGTGTCCTGATTTTTTCTCATTCTTCCACCTAGTTTAAGTTGCACAGTTATGGGCACCATTTGCAGCTGTGTCATGACAAAGACTGTCTCTTCTTGACCAAATTTCATATTCTGAGCCATCTTCTAGATCCCTACTGCTGGACTTCCCTGTTCGTCTTTGCATTGCCTGGTCTTAGAAAGAATCCTCCCAAGTTGACTTAGCCAGAATTCCCACCCTTGATATCTGATCGCCATTGATATCTGATCAAATTCTTCATCTCCATCATCCCCCAGATGGCATCTAATCACCTTGGCAGCCTTCAGCAAGAATCCTGTTAGGTCAGTTTACCCAGAATCCCACCTTTACCCCTAATGCCTACTTTTAGTAATTTTCCATCCACTCTACTCCTTGATTAGAAATCTCCACTAGTCCATTCAGGGCTCTGGATTGAGCCCAGTTGTATACTGAGGTCTCTCTTCCTCTACTGCAATAGTTTCTGATTAAAATCTGCTTCCATCCCTTTAACTACTATCCACCTCTGGTTTTCTCTGACAGCTTTCTGGAGTTCCTAATGTTATCACTAAGAGTTATTATTTTTCCGCAGGTGAATGTGTGTGTGTTTTTGCGTGTGTGTATATTTTTTTTATTCTCAGAAATACCTGTATCACCTACAATAAACTTAATTATAAAGCATCTAACTTAACTGGTGAAGTTTATACTACCAGCATACTAGACTCTACAGTCTCTCTTCTTACAATTGTAGTTAGTGCCTTCACTCATTGATAAATTAGATTTGGGTATCTTTTAAGGGGAAGAACTACATATTATTTACCATTGTTATCAAAGGCTGACCCATGGTGATCCCTGAATAAAAATTAGTTGAAAATATAATTAATAAAGTATGGATGAATGGATGTGTAAATGAATGTATACATGAATGATGTTTCTGTTCTTTAATACCAACACACAAATTGAACTACAGTTATTATAACTTTTTATTCAATATCCAAACCACTTCAGAGGGAATAAATGCCACCACATTTAGTTAAAGAGGGTGGATTTTAGAAGAAAATTAATACAGACACGACAGTAAGTAGCCAGCTACATGTCCTGAAAAATCACCTTTTGCTCAGCTATGCCTTCACGTACTACACTTTTCACTACATTCATATGGACTTGGTGTTGAGGGCACGAGCAAGGTTTTATATTCTTACTCATTTCTGTTGTAGCAGAAGTCTTCAAGGACAGTGACATGGCCTTCTCTTTCTGTTGTCTCCATAGCGACAAGAACTCTGCCTCTTGTGTCTGAGATACGCTGTTGACTGGATCTTACATCCAAGGTTTACTCTGGTGAGTAATGCCCTAGCCAAATAGCATGGATCGAGAATGACACATTTTGTCTAGCAGATTTCAGCAAGTATTTTGTGTGATTCCTTGATTTCTGGGCTTTTGTCGATAATTCTGCAATCATGAAGTTTAGGGGCTTTGGCTTCACTCTATAAAGGACAAATCCTATGTAATGACAAATCCTACTGGAGGCTGCAGTATGTGGTAAGCAATTGTCTGCATGTTCTAACTTAAGGAATATTATCCTGTTTCCCTAACACTTTGATTGCTGGAAAATTCCTTCATTTGAATTTAAATGTCTCAGCTAAAAACCCTCTGAGGATAATACAGGCACATAATCAAAAAATGGGTCACTGTGTAGGTACGATTCTGACTGGAAAGAACAAGGTCAGTGTTCTAATGAAAAGTATTGGGTGGATCACTGCAGTGGGATTAGGCATCCAAGGGCAACCACAAGATATGGGGTTCTTGGAAAGGGCAGCGGCATCCAAAGACAGAAAAAGTGTGAAAAAAAAGACTGATCGGAGGAAGACTATTTTACACTTTTCCTCAAACATAACCTGAAAACTACTAGCTTTCCCATATTCTGGTGAATGATAAGAAAAACACTCATTTTAATCTCTAAAACAACTTGGCAAATGGTTTTCAAGAAGTTCTTTGCATGACCAATGCAGAGAGAAATTGTTTCACAAACTAGGATAGCAGGAACCAAGTTTATGTAATTTTCGTATTCTCCTATACCCACTACCCCATCCCCTGCCAGGGAGAGAGAGAGAGAGAGAGAGAAAATACAGGTATCCATCTCAGGTGTATAAAACCATAGTAAGAGAAAGGAGAAATGAGTATATTATTGTTCCCATTAGGCCTGCTTTCCTATTTCTATTTGGCCTACTCTGATTTTTTATTCCAGTGTTCATGGATAAGAAGGGAGGCAAAATGAGTTCTGCTCTCAAATGTAACTGTGGCCACAATCTATAATGGATCCTGACCATTTCCAACTCTCAGACTTCAGTGAAGGCAGAGGAGGTGCAGCCTGTGAATAAGAATAAGACTAAGTTAAAAAAAAATTAAAAAGAAAAAAAAAGAATAAGACTAAATTAAAATCGAGTTTTTTCTACTATCTCCACTGGCTAAATAACTTCGGACTTCTCACAACCGAAGCTGGGTTACTTCAGTTTTCGTACTTCTTAGTGTTACTCTGATACCTGGCCCTGCACCAAGGATGTGCTTCCTTTGCAGTCTCCTCACGTGGTGGTGCTCTCTTCCAGTCCTCAAAATCAGGAGGGGTGATCTAGGTCCTTCTCAATCTCGACCACTGTTTCTTGATCATCGCTCCCAACTCTCGAAAGCAATCATTTTTGAGGAATATCTCATCTGGACATACCATCCTTTCCCCCCTCTTTCTTGGTCTCATCTACAGACCTCACTGAACACTCCTCATCCATAGCTGACTCCTACTTCTGCACCTGATGTAGACTTCGTGTTGACTCCATGCTCTACCGTAATCCTGGCAGAATTCAGCCCCCAGGTGACAACCATCCAACTCCCTAGCTTCTAGTTCCTCAAAGGCCTCACAACCAATGGCAGACCTCTACTCCCCTACAGATGTTCCCTTCCACGGCCTCGCCCTGGTCATCTTCCATACTTGTAACCACTCTAATTCCAAAATATCTTGCTTTATGATCACAAAATTTTCAGTACCAGCATTAAAAAAAATTACTTCTTTTATGGTCCTCTAGCAATCTTTCTCCCAGTCCAGAAGTTATATACAGAATATTTCTTGAGCAAATGGATGAGTGAACAAACCCATGAAATGAATGCGAAAATGCTAGTAGTAACCCAGTTATAATTGAATAGAAAAACTTAAATCTTGCAGTGACTCTGACCCCGAGCAGCTGGCCAGATAGAAGCCTCACTTTTTGCCTTCCAATGTCACTACTAAATACCTGACAACCAAGAATAAGCGAGGGTAGGGACAGATGGCACAGAGAGAATCAGGAAGAGGTCCCATAACCACATTAACACCATAGTAGAATTTTTTATTTGAAACATGAAAATACACCTTCCAACATAGCATTTAATAGTTGAGGAGACAAAAAAAAATGGATGGATGGATGAACGGAATAAGCTTCTGCTTCTTAATTTTCCCTAATTTATTTTCTCCCCATAGAAGTAAGATGCATAAATCTTTTCCCTTGACCAGGGGTACTTCCAGCAAATGTAGGTTTAACTGAACTGAAGCTGTAGGAAGAATGGAATCTTGTAAGTGTCCAAAAGATTTCCTTTACTGAAATAAACACACATTGTAGCAAATAACTTCAGGATTTCTCTTGGTTCTAGACTGTGAGATCCATTAACTTGGTTGGCTGGGCTTCTGATTATTTGCACAGTGTTTTAGACTGAGTCTTTTTCCTTCACTTCAGAAAAAAAAAATCCATGCATCTAAATCTCATGAAACTGGGGCATCTGGGTGGCTCAGTCATTTGAGCGCCCTGACTTTTGATTTGGGCTCGGGTCATGATCCCAGAGCAGTGGGATCAAGTTCTGCATTGGACTACGCCCCAATTGTGGAATTCTTTGTCTCCCTCTGCCCCTCTCCCCTGCTCACACACACTCTCTCTCTCTTTAAAATAAATCTCATGAAACTATTAAAGACTGGTATGAGCACTGGGTGTTGCATGTAAGTGATGAATCACGGACTTCCACTCCTGAAGCCAATACTACGCTGTACATTAACTAACTTGAATTAAAATAAATAAATTTTAAAAATGATAATAATAAATAATTTAAAAAATCAAAGTCACTTGCAGTGTGAAGCTTCTCCTGACTTCGCTTTCTCTCTCATTCTTCAAGAAGTTCTTCATAAGTCTGTTATAGGCTTTAAACAATATTACAGTGATGCTTTAATGGTGTAACTAGTTTCCTAAGAAATGGTGAGTTCGTTTCTCAAGGACAGAAGACACATATGTTATCTCTATAATGCAGTAACTAAATGCAACTCAATCATGTTTATGCTATAAAATATGGTCTATAATTAATTAATTCAGTGAATATTTATGAAGCACCCACTATATGCCACTTATTATTTGAGGTGCTGGCAATATATCAATGAACAAAGAAGATAAAAATCTCTGTCCCATCGACCTTGTAATTTTTGCATCTTAGAGGAAGAGGGTATGGCAGCCCTGTAGGAATGCCATTCAGATGTCCCTTCAAAGACAGCCTATCGCAAGTATCTGCCATAATAAGCTACTCTAGGCATGGGCTGTTTTTAGCCAATGACTGAACCCAGAGTGGGAACTACAGATGGGCCATTCCAGCCCATAAGAGATGCCATTAATGATTCATCTAGGCTTTGGGGCTCCCCATTGGGTGTCTTGGCCAAGACTTTGTCAGAGCTGTGTTGTAGTCTGAGGCTTTTCCTACCCAATTCTTCTTCACTTCTTTCCTTCCTAAGACAATAGACTTGCATGATGGTCTGAAGGCTCTCCATACCTACTCTACTCCTTTCCCTTTAGTTTGAGATGTACTCCCGCCCACCAATAAGTCTCATACACCTCTAATTCTATGTTGGAGTTGGTTACCAGAGGCACAGAACTGGTACAGAAGACAACAAAGATTTTCTAATTTTAATCCTTTAAGTATAAAATGGATTTTTACACTTGTTTTGACTGCCTATGATATGCTTGCTATTGCTTTGTCTTCACTCAAGGTTTTTGGAAGTCCACAAAGTGAGAAGAAAAGGGTTCCTAATATGATTCTCAATAGTTATGCAGACACATTTTAGAAAACAAAGTCAGTATCAGTCCAAATAATGCTTTGCTGAAGCTGGCTAGAACCAGTTCTGTGCTTCTCTTCCAAATTTCACCTTCAGTGACATCACACTGGTAGCTGTAAATCAGCCATGGTGGAAGAATTTACACCACCTAAACTGGCAAATTCTATAACTTGGGGTTGTTTTCATTTTGTGCATCTGTTTTCTCCAGAGCTAGTTTAGCAGCCGATCACTGCTCCCAGACCTAATATCCAGGCATACCTGTCCAGCAGTCCAAAAATAAGAGTATATACTTTTTGAAAGTAAAACAAAGACAGACCCAAGCAAAACTTTGCAAAATGTTCTTGAAAATAAAGCCAAGTTGATTCTTGGTAAAACAAACAAACAAACAAACAAACAAAAAAACAGTTTAATAGGTTTCTCTGTTTGTTCCTGCTTTAAATAGTCACATGTCCTGTGTTTTTATGCCTCTTGTTCTCTGCACACTTGTCCCCTTGATAGGACCTTCAGTAGCCTTTTCTGGAAGCAGACCACCACTATTTTGTCCCATTTACCTCACATTAATATGGAGGCTCCATCGCATTATTCTGAGAATATGCTGTTCCAAGAAAATGTTTTTGATTTATTCTTTGTAATTAAATGTATTCCCTTGCCTCCTAATTTGCACTTTGATATACAAAATTTTGATATCCGTGAATAGCATTGTTGCTAAATACTCAAAATATGTCATTCCTGACATCTGTGTAATTAATAAACTTTAAAACATTTGTGATTTTTCAAAATTCATTTCCTATAATTATTTATGCCTTTTCATGATCTTTCATGTTTTAAATTTTTTCATGTATTTTGATTTTTCATGTATTTTTAAAAATTTTATTATTTTTGAGACAGAGAGAGACTGAGTGGGGGTTGCAGAGGGAGAGAGAGGGAGACAGAATCTGAAGCAGGCTCCAGACTCTGAGCTGTCAGCACAAAACCTGAAGTGGGGCTCGAACTCACCAACTGGGAGATCATGACCCGAGCCGAAGTCGGACGCTCAACCGACTGAACTACTCAGGTGCCCCTCATGTATTTTTTTTTTATATTATCCCAGAGCTGTACTTCATATCCTCTTTTTCATGATTTTAAACTATCATGAAATGTATTCTGGTGCCCGCTCCCTCCCTCCCCCAGAATGTTTTGCCTGTTTTTCTTCCTTTTCAGTTTGTGCTTTTGGTTTTTATTGTTATATTTTAAAAATGAAACATGTTGTCCTTTGCCCTTACAAAATCATATCAGGAAAAAGCTGGTTTTATTATTTTCTGTAGCCCTAATAAAATAATTTTAGCAATGATAATAAGAAGAGGTAATATACCTCTCCCATGATCTTTATGAATGCATTTAATAGAATGCATTTTTGGCAAAATACTTGTCAACTTCCTTGGAAGAACAGAAGAACCCACTCTTTATTTTTTTAGTGGCACTCATAAAATAGAAATAATGTTCAGAACACATTTTCTACATGTTTTCAACAAAGCCTAATATTTTTTATTATGTTCATTCAGAAGGATCCAAACAAAGTATTAAATAAAGGGAGAGCAAATGTGTGATCCATATGACTCCAGTCCCTTGTTTCCACACCCAAGACAAACATCACTCATTGTCATCACTATCCTTTCCAATGAGCAGAGAAGGCCTCTAATCCTCTTCATGATTGAAATGTGTTAGGAGATAAAATTATCTTTTTTAACAAAGGTCCTTATTTTTTAAACGTGCATTATAACACTTCTTTAATATTCTCACATGCTTGAAATCCTTCTTGAATTATACAATATTCTAGAGACTGAACTATTTTTCAATTTCTCCAAGTTCCTAGAGACCCTGGAGATCCCTGTGTTTTATAGATGTCCTGTAACTTTCTCCTTTCTCTCTGGCTTTCTTCTTGTTCCACCTCCAATATTAAAATATATATGCAGACTTTAAAACAAATTTGAAATTTGAGTTAGAGATGTTTCAGACCACCAGCTGTTCAAGAACACCTTCATAAATATGCCTGAAATATTAATATCAAGAGGTGAAAAGGAAGGGAGCCAACTATTTAGTATCATCAAGCCACGTTCTGTAAAAACAGCCGGTTAATAAGGCATCTTTACAAATGATAGCTCTGGATTCATGGGTGAGGAAAAGCCACCCATTATTTGACTCTGAAGTTTACAGTCCTAAGAGAATACGCTCATAAAAGAATTTCACCAAAAGCTAATATTCTGACATGTCTTGCAACAGTGTATCCAATCATCAGAGTATTTAATCAGTTTTCTTCTGTCCATCTGATGGCCAACCTAGTATCGTAAGAAGACAGAAATTGCTAATATTTGCTCCTATCCTACTATGATAGGCACACCAACAATGTCAATGTAATCATTGGAGATTTTATGAAGTAAAGGAAGAAAGCAACTAAAGCAAAGAGAGATTTAGAAGTGCTGTGATTCCGACTTGGAAAATAGTAGAAGGGGATACCGGCCAAGAAACGTAGTTGGCCTATAGCATCTGAAAAAGGCAAAAGAATTGATTAACCCCTAGAACCTCCAGAAGGAACACAGCTCTGCCAACACCTTGGTGTTAGCCCGTGGACGTCCATTTCAGACTTCTGACCTCCAGAACTGTGAGATAATAAATGTGTCTTGTTTAAAGTTGTCAGTGACTTCATTGTCACTTTTAAAAAAGTGTTTGCTCTAGTTTGATGTTTATAACTTGGGAGTGCTTTGCAGTTCAACAGTGAGGGTGTTCCACATGAATTTCTACACACAACAAAGCTATCATTAGCGTGCATTTTCAAATAGACTGTTGTAACCCACTCAAATCAGGAGATCCAATGTGCTTTTGTGATAATAATAAATATATGAAGCACTTTAAAACTCACTGTATGTTAAAGCCTAGAATGCTATAGAATTTTTTATATGAGCTTAATGTGCTAGTCCATACAAATGCCATGCAGCTTAGCATTAAGAGGCAGTATGTTTTGGGACAAACATTGCTCCTAAATTCCTTCAAGTGTGATTTGAAGGGTGTCATGCAAAATTCTCCTTCCTAAATATATCGCCAGGCCAACATAGCAGAGTACTGAAGATGCACGACAGAGAGACTTAAAACCGTATATTGCCAAGGGACCTATTTAAAACAAAAATAATCTTTATAGTAGCATATTTACTCAACTACTCATTCACAAAAGATTTATCGTGCAGCAAATAATATAGTAAAAAAAAAAAGTACAGATATTAGAATCCACAACTGGCTTAAAATTCAGGTTTAGGGGCACTAGGGTGGCTTAGTCGGTTAAGTGTCTGACTCTTGGTTTCGGCTCAGGTCATGATCTCATGGCTTGGGTGGTGAGTTCAAGACCCGCAGCAGGCTCCATGCTCACAGTGCAGAGCCTTCTTGGGATTCTCTCTCTCCCTTTCTCTCTCTTCCCTCCCCCTCTCATTCCCTCTGTCTCTCAAAATCAATAAACTTTAAAAATAAATAAATAGGGGCACCTGGGTGGCTCAGTCAGTTAAGCGGCCGACTTCGGCTCGGGTCATGATCTCACGGTCCGTGAGTTCGAGCCCCGCGTCAGTCTCTGTGCTGACAGCTCGGAGCCTGAACCCTGTTTCAGATTCTGTGTCTCCCTCTCTCTGACCCTCCCCCGTTCATGCTCTGTCTCTCTCTGTCTCAAAAATAAAAAAACGTTAAAAAAAATTTTTTTAAATAAATAAATAAAATTCAGGTTAACTTCTTATGAACTGCTTTTGAACTATTTATGAATATCCTATCACTCTCTCTCACCTCCAATTTCTTTGTTTGTAAAACGAAGACAGAGGAGAAAAACTATTAAACTGGACTAAGGTACAAATTATTCATTTATGCTCAGTTAATTATTTGACCATTCATTGAAAACTATGAGCTAGTTACTGGGGGAAAAAAAAAGATGAACAAAATTTATTTTCTTCCACAGAGACTCACAATGGGTGAGGAGACAGATTTATTAACTAACAATTATAGCAGCAATAAGAAAACCCTCAATACATTTATGTGTAAAGTGTTATGAAAGCAGGTAAGATGCAATGATTTACTAACTCTTGTTGGGAGAAGGGAGAAGTGACAATAAGGATGGGTTTTGAAGGATGACCATGTATTCTAGAGGTAGGGAATTTGAGCAGAGGGAATTACCATACGACTCAGCAATTTCACTCCTACTTATATATTCAAGAGAAATGAAAACGTATGTCCACACCAAAATTTACGTACACAAATGTCATAGCAGCCTTAGTGAGAATAGCCAAAAACTAGAGAGTACTCAAGCACCCATTAACCGAGGAATGGATCAATAAAATGTGGCATCTACATGTGATGGGATATTCAGCCATAAAAAGTACTGATACATGCGACAATGTGAAAAGAACTTTGAAAACATTATGTTAAGTGCAAGAAACCATATTCAATTTAGTTAAAGAACACTTCTATGATATGATTACTATTTATATGAAGTGTCCAAAATAGGCAGAGCTAGAGACCAAAGGTAGGTTAGTGGTGGTCTCGGGCTGGGGGTAGGATATTGGTGAGAAATGAAGAGTGATATTTAATGGGAACAGGGTTTCTAGGGCGTGTGATGACAATTTTCTAAAACTATTGTGGAGATGGATGCATAGGTCTATAAATATACTACAAGCCATTCACTTGTGTACTTCAAAGGAATGGTATATAAATTGTATCACAATAAAATGGTTACACACACAGAAAGGAACAAAAAGCAATAGGCAACCCAAAATCTCCTCTAAGCTTCCATATGAAATGGTTACCACTAAGATATTTGTCCATTATATTGCAAAATAAATATTCTCAAAATAAACAGACAAACAAAGTTCTGCATGAGAGAGAGGGAGGGGAGAAAGCAGACAGAGGAGAAAATCTATAGACTGAGATCTTGGAAAAATTGTGAGCAGACGGACTGTTGATTCGGCCGCCAGAATGACAAAGCAGATATTCACCCGGCATTTCATTCTCTCAGTTGTGCCATTAACAGTAATACTAAAATAAACACAAGAAATTAGTATTTCAAGAAATGACAATCTTAGCATGAAGGCGTAATGTGAACAGAACTCCAGGAAACCGAATATCAGCTTTCATAGTAATCTTAACCTTGTCCTGTGAATTAAAAAAGTTAATCAAGAATATCTCAAAACACTTTCCATGAATATGATTCCATTTGCATGATTCCATGTTCCATGCAAACTTCGCTTTTGTTTAAAAAAAAAGTGTAAGTTCCCTTTTATAAGAAACCAAGCTAAGAAGATAATCGTTTAGAATAAAGTAAATGAGATGGAAAATAATAAATAATAAATCTAAAATAAGAACAAATGTATGAAAGCACAAATAATATTATTGAAATAGTAATAACTAACACTTTAAAAAATTTTAATGTTGATTTACTTTTAAGAGGTAGAGAGAGAGAGAGACAGAGTGTGAACAGGGGAGGGGAAGAGAGAGAGGGAGACACAGAATGTAAAGCAGGCTCCAAGCTCCGAGCTGTCAGCACAGAGCCCGATGCAGGGCCTGAACTCATGAACTGTGAGATCATGACCTGAGCCAAAGTCCAATGCTCAACCTACTGAGCCACCCAGACACCCCTTAATAACTAACACTTTTAAGGGACTATATGTCACACTCTGTGCCAAACTCCTCCCTACCCAGACACACATTCATTTAATACTCAAAATCCTATGGGTTAGGTTCTATATTCCCAATTCACATGAGTTAAAATGAGGGTAGAGCAATGATGTAGGTTAGCAAAACTCACACAGGTAGTGAATGTGAAAGGGGAAATTACCCCCAGGCAGTCATGCTCTGTATGCAACACAGGATAAATTGCAAAGATATGCCCGGGAAGTATCAGTTCTTTGGGGCTGAAATGAATACAGGTTTTGTAGTGAGCGATGTCAGAGAAGAAACTAGAATGGCAGGCTGGGATGAGTTAGTTGGTGTCCCCAGCTATGGAGGCCACATTAGGGCTGCACTAACTGGGTAGTTGCTCGATGTGTTCATTTACATGGAGCTGTGAAAAATCACTGGGTGCTAGTAATTTATTGGAAATCATACCTGTGTAATTTTTGCTAATCTACACCATTGCTCTCCCCTCATTTTAACTCATGTGAATTGGGAATATAGAGCCTAACTCATAGGATTTTGAGTATTAAATGAATGTATGTCTGGGTGAGGAAGAGTTTAGCCCAGAGTCTGACATATAGTCCCTTAAAAGTGTTACAGAAAAGCATATTTACTGAGATTCGTCTCAGAAAAAAAAAAAATTCTGAATGTGTTAGCAGAGAAAACTGATTAGCTCCTCGGGACAAAGGATGATACCCCAAAGGAATACCTTCAAGCAACAATAAATGGCTCATAACTGTCTTTTTTCTGAGATACAATTAACATAAAATGAAGCACCTGAACCTTATATGTTCACTTGGATAGATTTGACAACTGTTTATGCCTGTGAAATCTGCTCCCACCACAAGATTAAGAATATCTCCATCTTCAAGGAAGTTCCATTATGCCCCTTCTAGTTAGTTCTTGCTCGCACACACTATCTGTCCTTTCACTATAAAGTAGTTCTGACTGTATTTGGTTTGATATAAAAGAATGTATACTATATATATATGTATATATATATATATACTATATATATATGTATATGTATACATATATATGTATATGTATACATATATATATATACATATATATGTATATATGTATATATATACATGTGTATATGTGTATATATATATATATATATATATTGCATCTAGTTTCTTTCATTTAATGTCCCCTTTTTGAGATTTATCCATGTTGCTTTGTTCTTTTTATTACTGAGTAGTATTCCATTGTGTGAATGCATGGCAATTTGTTTATTCATTTTCCTGCTGAGAAACATTAGGACTTTATTTTCCAGTTTGGTGCAATTATAAATAAGATGGCTATTAATATTTTTATAGAAGCCCTTTTGTGAACATACGTTTTCATTTTCCTGGGCAAGCACATAGGAGTGAAATTATTACATGTGAGTTTAGCAAAACTCATGCAGGTAGTATATGTGAAAGGGGAGATTCTCACCCAGGCAGTCATGCTGCCTTCTAATTCCCTCTTACAAAATGTCAGTCTGGTTGATAATTGGACTTTCTTTTGACAGAATAAGGTATACAAGTTTGGAACCAGAGCTGAACTGAGGGTGATAATTGCAAGGAGGCTAAGTGCTTTCCTCTCCCCCTTTTCACATGGATGCTCAGCCTCCTTATACATAAATAATCCATAAACACATATTAAGACTATTGGTTGGAAAGAATAATAAATTATTAACTTAGTAGAAGCAGCAAAATGTCCTTGCCTGGCTTAAATATACCACAGTTATGAATGTAGATTTTGGTTTGAAGACTTTAAGTAACGGGATTAAATCTCTTCTAGTGATAGTAATTTTTGCATGCCGTGGAAGGTGGGCTAGGAGCTGGGAAGTAATTTAAGAGGCTATTGCAAAAGTTCAGGTGAAAAGTAATGAGGTCAGGATCTCTGGAAGTTCTTAGGAGGGAAATGAAATCAAAAGGTACCCAAACACTGCTTGTGAACAGCATATGTGTGTCTTTCTGTCTGTCTGTGTGCAATAATTTTGTAACAGTACTCACTTTCTTTCACATTCATTGCATTTACGGCATCCATACACAACAGATTCTATATTACAGTTGCAAGTTTAACCAGAATATTCAGACCAGCCAGTAAACTGTGATAGCTGTCACCTACTGGCAAGCCCCCCTGTGTCACACACATTGGACGCATATCTAATGTGACCAATAACACCCTCAATATATTATAGCTTTCCAGTTTGTTTCTCTTCAGAATGTTTCTAAAACTCTCAACCGTTGCAACATAGTAGTTTGCCTTCACTGCTCTATAATCAGTTCTGAAAACTGCAGGAAAACAAAACATCCAACTGAAATAACATGTGAGAAGGATGTGAATACCAAACTCTGACCTTCATGGTACCTCTTTTATTGCGTTTCTCGACGATTTTCATGTAAAACAGTATTAAACAGAGATGAAATTTATAATATCAGATTCAGAGAAAGATCAACCATCTATTATTTTTTTCAGTTCAGAAAGTCCTGGAAGAGATTATCTTTATCCTCTCTCTACTGTGACAGGCTTTGTCATTCTGCTGGCTGGCACATCCTTCTGATTGAAACAACATTGGTTGCTCATGGTTTAGGTTACTTCCATAAAATGTACTGTCTCTCTGTTTATTCAGTGGTATTGACTGGAAACTCAGAAAGCTACGAAAAATCTAAAAGAAAACAAGAATTGAACTGGAGAGCCATTTCCCACATGTTATCACCATCTTGTGACTAGTATATTCATAGAAACTGCCTGATCCAGCCTTCCCCCACAATTAACTTCGTGAATTTACTGTGGGTGGTTGGCCTCTTCTTTATATTGTCTCCCCATTTTTTCTTGGGGAATCTCTTACTTGAGTGTTTTTCAAAATTGAAAATAGATCCTGAATCAATCTTTCATTACTAAAAATGTTAAACATTCCGTACTTGTTGAGCAAGACAATTAACCCCTGTTAATTGACTATTAAAAGTATTTATCAAAGGCTACAAAGGATGGGGGACTCTACAGTTTGTTTGTGCATCACCAGGTGGTCAGGACCATTGGGTTCTGGGATGTCTAGAGCCAAGAGATGTGTCTTCTGGGAAGGTGACTTTATTTCGAAGGTAATATACCTCAAGAACCACCAGGAGAAGTGCATGCTAACTCTGGCACTGACATGCTTTCATTGATTTTGCAAACTATCGATGTAGCAGCTGTGAACACGAACTGCACTATATCAGAGTCAACAGGAAAGACAGGCTTTCTATATGTCAGAGGGAATTGCTTACCTTAGATGGCTAGCTCAGCACACTCTGATGTACATCCGCACAGTGAAAAGCAATACATGAGGGTTCTAGTTTAAACACACACACACACACACACGCACAAAGGCTCTCTCTGCAATATAAAACTTGATGCAGGATTCTTCATCTTGGCACATCTTTCATCAAATTAAAACTCCAGGCTTGAAATAAAAATTGCTGATGGGAGTATTAGTGCACTTCAGGCACTGCTCTCTGTAGGGAGAAGGCTGCAAACTGATCATAAAATCAGTTATTCATCTAATTAGGTGGGAAAGGAGTCAAGCTTTTACTGCTAAAAGAAATAAAAGCCTATATTGGCCCTCTTCCTTGCAAGTAGGTCAATTTACTTGAATCTGAGTATCCAGGAACTTAAGTGGCATCTCCAGAACTCTAATGACTCCTCTGTGCTAAGTAGGATGTGTTCAATAAAACCCGGCCCCCACACATTATGTCCATAAGGGCTGAATAACGTCCATAAGGGCTGAAAAAGGCCAAATTCTGTGAAACAAACTACACTAAAATGTTGCAAGTCTGTTCAGAATGATGGTAATCTGTCAGCCAGTTTCTAATAGAGAGAACTCATTTTATATTTCTCATTAAATTGTCTTCACAAAAATATAATGAATAATGGCTTGTTTTGAAGACACTTTATGTTTAGGACATCTAAACATAAGACACAATATTTGTCTCTTTAACAAAATTGGTTATAAAGGTACTTATAAACAAGATTCGTTTTTATAAAGCTATTTCTTAAAGAATAACAGAAGGATAATTTTGGGGATATATCTTAAAATATTCTTGAAGGATAATCAGAGGCCAGAAAAATTTGAGGTGGGTGTCTTCCCGTTAAAAAAAAATCTTTTTGAGGGGCGCCTGGGTGGCTCAGTCAGTTAAGCATCCGACTTCGGCTTAGGTCATGATCTCACAGTTCTTGAGTTCAAGCCCCACATCAGGCTCTGTGCTGCCTGGAGCCTGCTTCAGATTCTGTGTCTCCCTGTCTCTCTGCCCCACCCAATTCATGCTCTCTCTCTCTCTCTCTCTCTCTCTCTCAAATACATAGTAAACATTAAAATAAATTAAAAATGAAGAAATAAAGAAATAAAAATTTAAAAAAATCTTTTTGATAGTGTTTCTCTAGGAGTCAGTGCATTATTCAACTCTTCTGCAATACTTGACCCCGTATGCCAAAAGTCTTCCTATTTTAAGTTTCTTGAGACCTACCTACTGAAATGATATCATAAACACAAGGTGGAGTGAATTTGAGAGTTAATTTCTTAATAAAAAAACTACCCATTCTACATAAAATACAAAAAATATTTTTAAAAATCACAATGTTTTCATTTTGTTCGCATAGTTAGGATTAAATTTTATGTCAATTTCTTATTCTATGTTAATAAAAATATTATTATAAAGAATTAATAGGGGTACCTGGGTGGCTCAGTCAGTTAAGCATCCTACTATTGATTTTGGCTGAGGTCATGATCTCACAGGTTCATGAGCTCAAGCCCATGTCAGGCTCTGCTTGGGATTCTCTCTCTCCCTCTCTCTCTGTGCCTCTCTGGCTCACACACCCTCTTTCTCTCAAAATAAATAAACTTTAAAAAAGAAGAATTAAGCTGGAGGAGTTAAGATGGTGGAGCAGCATGGAGAACCTGAGCTTGTCTCATCCCTAAAAGGCAGCCAGATCAGCACCAAACCATTTTGAACACCCAGGAGATTGATCCGAGGATCAGATCTTCATAACTTGAGCCATGGTTATGCCATGCAGAGAGGTGAACTGGGGGAGAGAAAAGCTATAGAGGGTAGGGAGTTGTTTTTGTGGTGAGAGGACAGAAATGGGAGAGTGCAGCACATCGGAATCATGCAAGAAAACTACTCCCCTGGAAATAACTAGAGAGAAAGAGAAAGTGAAAACACTCACAAGGCTCTGAACAAGAAATCTATTCCCCAAAACCACTGACAGAAAGAAAGAAAAGGGTTTCGATACCACCAGGATTCTCTAAACAGTGCAGAGTCCGAGGTTCTGGAACACAGTGCTGGCGTTGCTTGATAACGAAGCAGGGCAAATCCTGAGAAGCAGGCAGCAGGGTCTGAGGGATCCATGTACCACACTGGGAGAAACAGTTCTCCCACTTGAAGTGCATTTGGTAGAGGCCATAAGACCTCTCCACAGGCAACGGTCCCAGCAGACCCTGGAGAGCAGCCACCTTTGCTGACATCGGGACAAAGACACCAGATTGCGATGACACCTGGTGCCAACTGTGTGTTGTGGTTTGCCATAATCTCTGAACCTCTGCCACTGCGTGATCACGTGAACATTTTCTGGGGCAAGCCCGCGCACACAGCTATTGCTCAGTGAGACCCCTCTGCCAGAGAGTTAGCACGGGTCCAAGCCGCAGGGGTCTCTGAAGTGTGGGGTTTTGAAACACAACTCCATCTGAGATAAAACTCTGGAGAGACGTGCTGCCTGACATACAGACAGCTTAGACATGGGCAGGGTAGAGGCAGGGAATGGACAGAGGCCTGAGACAAAGGAGGGGTGCTTGATTGCAGGTTGGTGAAAGTGCGAAGTTCCTAAGGCAGAGACTAGGGAGCTGGGTGAAGCCACTTCCACCTCCACCCTCCCGTGCACGTGCATGTGCAGGGGTGCCACACTGATCCACCCCAGAATAATAAGCTAAGAAGCTCCACCTAGTGGAGAACGAAGCTGTTACACCAAGCCCTGCCCAACTGTGCCCTCTAAGCACATCTGCTAGAAGACCACCTACAGAGTGTATGGACTATAGAGGGCTTCATATTTTCAGTTCTGGGGGAAATTGGATGTAACTTTATTCGGGTCTCATTCTGTTGGCTGGTTCATTTATTTGTTCATTTTCTTTGCTCCTGTTTTTGCGTAAATTGTTTTCTTTTTTTCCTCTTTCTTGGATACAGAAAGAGAAACATTTATTTTTTTCTTCTTTTTAAATTTCTTTTATTCTATTTTATTTATTTCATTTTCTTTTATTTCATTTTATTCTATTTTATTATAAAATTTTTTAATTTAAAATTTTTTCATACCTTTTTTCCCCTTTTCTTTCTCTTTTTTCTCTATTCTATCAAGCTTCTCTCAACAAGCAAACCAAAACTCACCTAAGATCTAGCTTCCTTTATTTAATTTTTTGTTTGGTTTTTAATTTTTTTTTATTTTTAATAATTATTTTATTAATCTTTTCTTCCTACAAAATGACAAAATGAAGGAATTCACTTCAAAAGAAATAACAGGGAGAAATGACAGCAGGGGCTTAACACAGATATAAACAAGATGTCTCAACTAGAATTCAGAACCACAACAATGAGAATACTAGCTAGGGTTGAAAAAAGCATAGAATTCCTTTCTGAGGAGATAAAAGAAGTAAAATCTAGTTAGGACTACATTAAAAATGCTGTAACCAAGATGCGATCTCGAATAGATGCCATGACAGCAAGGATAGAGAAAGCAGAGCAGTGAATGAGCAATTTAGAAAATAAAATTATGGAGAATAATGGAGCTGGAAAAAAAGAGGGAAACAAAGACAGAAGAGCATGACACAAGACTCAGTGCACGATAAGAACTCAGTGACTTATTAAAGGACAAACATCTGAATCATAGGAGTCCCAGAAGATGAAGAGAGAGAAAAAGGGGTAAGGTTTATGTGAGCAAATTATAGTGGAAACCTTTCCCAATCTGAGGAAGGACACAAACATCAAAATCCAAGAAGCACAGAGAACTCCTATTAGATTCAACAAAAACTGACCATCACCAAGGCATATCATAGTCAAATTCACAAAATATACAGACAAGGAAAGAATTATGAAAGTAGCAAGGGAAAAAAGTCCTTAACCTATAAGGAAATACATACAGGTGAGGTCCACAGCAGACCTACCCACAGAAACTTGGCATGACAGAAAGGAGTGGCAGGATATATTCAATGTGCTGAATTGCAAAAATATGCAGCCAAAATTTCTTTATCTAGCAAGGCTGTCATTCAAAATAGAAGGAGACATAAAGAGTTTCCCAGGCAGACAGAAACTAAAGGAGTTTGTGACCACTAAACCAGTCCTGCAAGAAATTTTAAGGGGAACTCTTTGAGTGGAGAAAAGACAAAACAAAACAAAAAAGATCAAAAGCAACAAAGACTAGAAAGCAACAGAGGACATCACCAGAAACACCAGCTCTACAGGCAATGCAATGGCACTAAATTCATATCTTTCTGTACTCACTCTAAAGGTCAATGAACGAAACATTCAAATCAAAAGACATAGGCTATCAGAATGGATAAGAAAACAAGACCCTTCTATATGCTACTTACAAGAGACTCACTTTGGACCCAAAGACACCTTCAAAATGAAACTGAGGGGATGGAGAACCATCTATCATGCTAATGGTCATCGAAAGAAAGCCAGAGTAGCCATACTTATATCAGACAAACTAGATTTTAAAATAAAGACTGAGGGGTGCCTGGGTGGCTCAGTCAGTTAAGCGTCTGACTTTGGCTCAGGTCATGATCTAGCGGTCTGTGAGTTTGAACCCCACATCAGGCTCTGTGCTGACAGCTCAGGGCCTGGAGCTGTTTCGAATTCTGTGTCTCCCTTTCTCTCTGCCCCTCTCCCACTCATGCTCTGTCTCTCTGTCTCTGTCTCTCTTTCAAAAATAAACATTAAAAAATTTAAAATAAAGACTGTAACAAGAGATGAAGAAGGGCATTATATCATAATTAAAGGGTCTATCCACAAAGAACTAACAATTTTAAACATTTATGCCCCCAATGTGAAGAACCCCAATATATAAATCAATTAATCACAAACATAAAGAAACTCATTGATAATAATACCATAATAGTAGGAGCCTTCAACACCCTACTAATAGCAATGGACAGATCATCTAAGCAGTAAATCAACAAGGAAACAATGGCTTTGAGTGACATATTAGACCAGATGGACTTAACAGATATATTCAGAACATCTCATCCTAAAGCAGCAGAATACACATCCTTCTCGAGTGCACATGGAACATTCTCCAGAATAGATCATATACTGGGACACAAATCAGCCCTCAAGAAGTACAAAAAGATTGAGATCATACTGTGCATATTTTCAGACCATAACGCTATGAAATTCAGAATCAACCACAAGAAAAAATTTGGAAAGACCATGAATACTTACAGATTAAAGAATATCCTACTAAAGAATGAATGGGTTAATCAAGAAATTAAAGAGGAAATTAAAAGGTACATGGAAGCCAATGAAAATGAAAACATGACAGCCCAAAACCTCTGGGAGGCAGCAAAGGGAGTCAGAAGAGGCAAGTATATAGCAACCCAGACCTTCCTAAAGAAGGAAGAAAGGTCTCAAATACACAACTTAACCTTAAACCTAAAAGAGGTGGAAAAAGAACAGTGAATAGAGCCCAAAGCCAGCAAAAGAAGGGAAATAATAAAGATTAGAGCAAAAATCAATGACATTGAAATCAAAAAACAGTAGAACAGATCAAAAAAACTAGGAGGTGGTTCTTTGAAAGAATTAACAAAATTGACAAACTCCCAGCCAGACTGATCAAAAAGAAAAAGGAAAGGACCCAAATAGAATTACGAATGAAAGAGGAGAGATCACAACCAACACCACAGAAATACAAACAATAATAAGAGAATATTATGAGCAATTATATGCAAACAAATTGGGCAATCTGGAAGAAATGGACAAATTCCTCAAAACATATAAACTACCAAAACTGAAACAGGAAGAAATAGAAAACTTGAACAGACACATAACCAGTAAAGAAATTGAATCAGTAATCAAAAATCTCGCAACAAACAAGAGCCCAGGGCCAGATGGCTTTCCAGGGGAATTCTACCAAATGTTTAAAGAAGAGTTAACAACTATTCTTTTGAAGCTGTTCCAAAAAGTAGAATTGGAAGGAAAACTTTCAAACTCATTCTACAAGGCCAGCATTACCTTGATTCTAAAACCAGACAAAGACCTCACTGAAAAGGAGAACTATAGACCAATTTCCCTGATGAACATGGGTACAAAAATTCTCAACACAATACTAGCAAACTGGATCTAACAATACATTAAAAGAATTATTCACCACAATCAGGTGGGATTTATTCCTGGAATGTAGGGCTGGTTCAATATCCACAAATCAATCAATGTGATATGTCACATTAATAAGAGAAAGGATAAGAACCACATGATCCGCTCAATAGATGCAGATAAAGCATTTGACAAAATACAGCATCCTTTCTTGATAAAAAAAACCTCAAGAAATTAGGGATAGAAGGATCATACCTAAAGATTATAAAGGCCATATATGAAAGACCCACTGCTTATATCATCCTCAATAGGGAGAAACTGAGTTTCCCCCTAAGGTCAGGAACATGACAAGGATGTCCACTCTCACCACTGTTATTTAACATAGTGTTGGAAGTTCTAGCCTCAGCAATGAACACAACAAAGGAATAAAACACATCTAAATCAGCCAAGAGGAAATCAAACTTTCACTCTTTGCAGATGACATGATACTCTATGTGGAAAATCCAAAAGACTCCATCAAAAAACTGCTAGAACTGATACATGAATTCAGCAAAGTTTCAGGATATAAAATCAACATACAGAAATCGGTTGCATTTCTAAACACCAATAATAAAGCAGCAGAAAGAGATATCAAGGAATTGATCCCATTTACAATTGCACTAAAAACCATAAATACCTAGGAATAAATCTAACCAAAGAGATAAAAAAAATCTTTACACTGAAAATTATAGAAAGCCTATGAAAGAAATGACACTAAAAAATGGAGAAACATGCCATACTCATGGGTTGAGAGAAAAAATATTGTTAAAATATCGCTATTACCCAAAGCAATCTACATATTTAATGAAAACCCTATAAAAATAACACTAGAATTCTTCACAGATCTAAAACAAACAATCCTAAAATTTGTATGGCACCAGAAAAGACCCTAAGTAGCCAAAGCAATCCTGAAAAAGAAAACCAAAGCTGGAGGCATCATAATTCTGGACTTTAAGCTGTATTACAAAGCTGTAATCATCAAGACAGTATGGTACTGGCACAAAAACAGACACATAGATCAATGGAATAGAATACAGAACCCAAGCCAACTAATCTTCCATACACTGGGAAAGAATATCCAATCAAGAAAAGACAATCTCTTTAACAAATGGTGTTGGGAAAACTGGACAGCGACATGCAGAAGGATGAACTTGAACCACCTTCTCACCATACACAAAAATAAACTCAAAATGGATGAAAAACCTAAGCATGAGACAAGAAGCCATCAAAATCCTGGAGGAGGAAACAGGCACCAACCTCTTTGACCTTGGCTGCAGCGACTTCTTAGTTGACATGTCTCTGGATGCAAGGGAAACAAAAGCAAAAATGAATTATTGGGACCTCATCAAGATAAAAGCCTTCTGCAGAATGAAAGAAACAATCAGCAAAACTAAAAGGCAACCAACAGAATGAGAGAAGATATTTGCAAACGACATATCAGATAAAGGCTTAGTATCCAAAATCTATAAAGAACTTACCACACTCTATACCCAAAAACCAAATAATCCAGTGAAGAAATGGGCAGAAGACAAGAATAGACACTTTTCCAAGAAAAGTGGTTATCTACATGGTTAACAGACACATGAAAATATGCTCAACATCACTCATCATCAGAGAAATACAAATCAAAACCACAATGAGATACCATCTCACACCTGTCATAATGGCTAAAATGAACAACTCAGGCAACAACAGATTTTGGCAAGGATGTGGAGAAAGAGGAACCCTTTGTCCTGCTGGTGGGAATACAAACTGGTACAGCCACTCTGGAAAACAGTATGGAGGTTCCTCAAAAACTTAAAAATAGAACTACCCTACAACCCAGCAATTGCACTACTAGGTATTTATCCAAAGAATACAGGATTACTAATTCAAAGGGTCACATGCACCCCAATGTTTATAGCAGCACTATTGATAATAGCCAAAGTATGGAAAGATTCTAAATGTCCATCAGCTGATGAATGGATAAAGAAGATGTGGTAAAAATATACAATGGACTATTAGTGATCAAAAAGAATGAAATCTTGCCATTTGCAACAACATGGATGGAACTAGAGTATATTATACTAAGTGAAATAAGTCAATCAGAGAAAGACAAGTAACACATGATTTCACTCATAGGTGGAATTTAAGGGAAGGGAAGCAAAAATAATATAAAAACAGAGAGGGAGACAAACCATCAGAGACTCTTAAGTAGAACAAACTGAGGGTTGCTGGCAGCGTGTTTGGTGGAGGATGGGCTGAATGGGTGATGGACATTAGGGAGGCACTTGTTGGGATCAACACTGAGTGTCGTATGTAAGTGATGAATCACTAAATTCTATTCCTGAAATCATTATTACGCTATATGTTAACTAACTTGGATTTAAATTTAAAAACTAATTTAAAAAAATTAATAAATATAATTTTTAATATTATATAATATTTCAATGAGGAGCCATGATTTATGTTCATTTATTTCATTCCTACTATGGTGATGAAAGTCTGACCATAACATGCATCGTGGCATGATAGAAAAAGACTGAGGTCTGGAATCAGACAAATACAATTTCAAATTTTGGCCACTTCTTTGAAAGAGTATGTGACCTAGGACAAATTAGTTTAGCCTTTCACAATGTCAGATAGCTCACACTTCAAATGGATGTTATATCTATCTGGTCAGGCTATTGTGATAGTTAATTATGGCAATATTTTTGGAATACCCAGAAAAAAAGCCTGATCTCTATTATTGTGGTTAAATTATTTCATTTATTGCTATTAGCATTTTCATTGTCATTTATTGCTATTAGCATTTTCATTGTCATAAAGACCTAGGATAGATTCCAGACAGTCAGCATCACTGAAGGATATCATTAGTAATTTATCATTCATAAGTGCTATGTCCTTAGAATCCTTTTTATAAACTTGATCTGAAATGTTGATTTCTCCTTGTATTTCTGCCTGTTGTTGCTTTATATATTTTAATATAGTTAATATATTTTAATATGAAGTTTGACACACTGGCATTAAATTTTGCTTCAAAATGGATTATAAATTTATGGTGAGCATTCTACTTAATATTTTGGTCTTGGAAATGTATCTGGTGCACTTTTATGGTATTTGCCAAATATATCTTTACCTATCTCTTTCTCTGCAACCATCTTGCACCATGTGTCTTAATTATTCACAGCATATGGCTAAGTTTTATTCTTTAATTCATATGAGTGCTGTTGTCTTTTAGTGAGTTTTATTTTACATTTCGTTTAATAACTTTTTATAATATTTTGACTGCCAGGGAGTGAGTAGGAACACAGATATTGGGACTGATGCTTTAGAGGGCTCTAGAAGTCAGTCCATGCAATGCTGAGGCAGGATTGCCCTCATCATAGTTGATGTCTCCAGGAGCCAAGACTGGTGCAAAAAGATAACACTATGAAATAGAGATGGATGGAGAAAATGGAGAGTGGGACCAAAGGATGTGTGAGAAAAGGCAAGCTTCTATTCTATTTTAGGACAAAGTCTGAAAATATGTAATAAATAGGATTCCCCTTTTATGCTGTTCCTCATATATAATTTGAAATGCAGTAACATTTAAAAGGCTCATTTTCATTTAGACATTATTATCTTCACGTGACATATTTCTTAAAGACTACACTTTTTTCCTTTTCTGAGTCTATTTGACAGGAAGGGGTCTATACAAACTGTCGATTTTGTCTATAACGTCTGCAATAATTTAGAAGGTATGGATTCAATTTTTAATTTCTTAGTGGATATCTTGTATTTTTAAATTCTTGAAATTATATTTATTTAATTTTGAAATCAAGCAATAAGCAGATTTTTAAGGTTTATGATTATTTAAGGAGAATCTCAGGGCTTTGTTTTCTTTCTATGTCCATCTTGTCATTATTTCTCACTCCCTTGCAATTTCCCTTGTTTTCTGTAATGTAATTTGGGGGTATAAATCTGTATTTCTATAAAACTCTTTCCAAACACTCTTTTTTTTCCCACATAATTTTTATTGACTTAATTTTGAAACCAAATTCTATAAATATTTAAGTAATTCTATTGGCTTTTCTGGCTTAAATATTTGTTAGTCTCTTTTATCTACAATCCCCTATTCTTAGACTAAACTTTGATTCATTAATTGAAAGGCATCTATGTAGGAAGGATAACTTGGTAGAAATTCTGCTTTTATTTTTTCTATAAACATCTAAAACATCTTGCTGTACATTTTACCTTTGAAAATTAATTTGCCTACCCAATGATATTGTGGGTGGAAATTTTTATTTTATTGTTTTCTGGAAGCTAACCTTGTGAAAAGAGATCTAAAGTCAGTATAAGTTGTTCTCATTTTTTAATTTACTTGGATGCTTATAAGATATTTTAAAATATATTCTGAATATCACTAGATAATCAAGCTTTTCTTAAATTTCTTGAACCATGTTATTTTCAGCTTAAGAGCTGTTTCTGCTATTAGTTTCTTGGTTATAGAGTCTGTTCATGAATTCTACTATCTCCTTATATATTACTTTTGCCTCATATTCTCCATATTTATTATCATCATTTTATCTGTTTATACTTTTTGTCTGTGATCCAGAGATGAATCTCCAGTTAGTCTTTTACATCATGAATTGGAATTTAGTGTTTCTGATTTACTGACCCTGAATATGTGATTCATTTACAAGCAAACTTTGCCCATAGTACCTTGTTCTGATGATCTCCTACTATTCATAGAGTTGGTATCTATTTATTTATATTGTGTTGCTCTGAATCTAAAATGCTCTTATGTTGCTTGTGGTAAATTTATTTGAGAGAGATGATTATAACTAAGACAATGGATCTTGTCTCTTGTGTTGCAATCCCTATCATTTCATTTGCCATCTACCATTCTCCTCCATTCCACACTTCATTTCTGTATAAAAGGAAGGTTCTATTGAATCAAGGTTTTGGTGTATGGGTAAGATTAAAAGCTGTAAAGGTTGTCCTGGGCTCTACAAGAGTTTTATGTGGGGCTTTATACAAATTCTCTAATCAACAACTCAGTCTGGCATGTTATAGGATCAGAGATAAAGTATTAAGGGAGTGTTCTGAGATTGGATACTCAAGTCATGTCTCATCACAATTCCCACTGGATGATCTAGATAAGGGTCAGCAAAGTACAGCCTTCAAGCCAAATCTGGCTCACTATCTGTTTTTAAAATAAAATTTCATTGAAATGTAGCCATACTTACTCATTAATACATTGTCTGTGGCAGCTTTCAAACTGAAATAACAGAGAGGAATGGTTGCAGCAGAGACTGTAAGGTCCTCAGAGCCTAAAATGTTTACTATCTGGCCCTTTATAGAAAGAATTTGCCAACATGTCATCTAAATTCCCTACCCCCAGTGTAAACAGGAGTGCTAAGGAAATCTGGCTCCCTTTCATCTTCACTGTCATCCATAAGTAATATGGTCTTCTTTTCTAATAAACAGCCAGAATAGCCTTGGGCACCAAAAATATCAATTTATACCTTATCCCCGAGTTATCCTTGTTAGGATTGCCAGATGAAAGATGGAGGCTAAATTCAATTTAAATTTCAGTATATATCCCATGAAATATTTGTCCACCTGAAATTCAAGTTTAACTGAGTATTCTGTATTTTTATTTGCTAAGCCTGGCAACTTTGTTTCTGACGTATACCCAGTGGATATATGCAGATCAAATAAAACACTAGGTCCCATTGTGCTAAGGGAACCAAAATAGTCCTGGATAAACTATTCATGAGCTGGTATTTTTTTACTCCAAATAAGAAAAGACCCAGTTCCAGTTGGATTAAACAATAATAAAATGTATTATTTTACAACATGGAGTCCACAGTTAGGGACTCCAAATTTACATTTCTATGATTTCTGTTCATCTCTTTTTTGTGCTGGATTAATCCTCAAAGTGTTGTAAGATAGCTGCAGACATGTCATGTGTGAAATACAACCAGAGCTACAACTTCCAGAGTCAGCAATGAAACCATGTAATTTTTACATATCTCAGGAAGAAGCAGGCAACCATTTTAAAGTGCCGTAGCAATATTCCACTGAAGTTTCACTGCCTAGGACTGACAAGGAAATGAGATTATCAGGATTGTCTTGTGCTAATCATTTGGAGTGGGATATTGAAAGTCAGCCTTGATGACCATTACAGTTCACCTCTTTGGCTGCCCAATATCTAAATATATTTTTAGAAATGCTAATACCTATACAAACATGTTTATATCCTTCCTGAAGAAAGTCTAAAACCTCTTCCTCGCCTAGATCCAAGTACAAAATCCCTGGCTTATGTGCAGTCCTCTTCATCAAGTGCAGATAATGGCTTCTTCCAGCATAGGGCTAAAAGATGAGGGAGCCAACCCTAAAATAATGCATACAAAAAGGACAGAAAGAACAGGTTAACAATAATAAAATTTAACAGTAATAAAATAACAAAAGAAAAGGGAGAATAGGAAATTAAACATAATAAGTATTAGTCCACACTGTGTACATTCTGCTGACGAGAAAAGAAAAGATTCCCTGTCATGGGAAAAGAATACTGTCTTGATCAGCCAATCTGACAGCATTGTTCTGTTCTGTGTATATATAGCCTTGTACATTTTTCTGTATGATCATACCTGAGGTAAGTGGTATAAAAACAGACCTTACAGAATATCCCATTGCTTTAGCAGACCATTTTAAGCTGCTGAAGTTTTAGTGGCCAGGATATTTCCAAAGGAGGATACAGTTCTCCTACCAAGTTATTAAACGTCAGGTATTTTTGCTTCCAGGCCATAATTAAAGATCTTCATTTAAATGTGACCTTTGATTATAAAAGTATTTGGTTTCTAGCTACAGATTTCTGTCTCCTTCCCTTCTCTCTTGGTCTCAGATCAATCTCTGCCTTGAAGGAGTCTGAAACAATTGCCTTCAGTGGGGAGGCATCATGAAGAATCTGATCTTTTACCCAGGATTAGCCTTTTTCCAGGCAGAATGAGCAATAGCTCACACTTTAATAAAACCCAAATATCGTGACCTGCTAAATTTCTGCCCTTCTGTTGCTATTTGGACTAACGTTAGCTAAGCTATATAGTAGGTGGCTATACTAACCATCATTGGACTTGGTTATAAATCAAAGGTACAAGTGACCTCTTCCTGAAAACCCATATTTCGTTCCTGTAGTCATTTGGTTAGACCGCTTTCATCCAAATCTCGTCTTCTCTTTTAGGAATTTACCAACAGCACTAGGAAGAATTAAATCATCTCAAATCCTGAACTTTCCTTGTGATTTTCCTAACACTAGAACCTGTATAGGAATTAATGTAAGTCTCAGTGTATGGCAAGCAACAGTTTAAATGAATGCTAGCAAATGCTTCGCTTCGACTGTCTGCTCCCTAGCTTAGAATGGTGGTGTATTCCAGGCTGGGTGCTCCCACTTCCCACCGCTACTTTCTCCACCCAACAAATACCCCCCTCAGGGTGTGCCCTTTGTACCTTTCCAATTCATTTTGCCACTTTCTGTGTCACCTCGGAAGATTTCAACATCAGGAAACAGAAAATGCCATATGCTTGCGTTGCTCTTCTATCCATGGCAGCTCAATTGAAAAAGAAAATATGTGATATTAAATCCAAATAGAGAAGCACATTTTTGGTGGCAAAATAACTCAAACATTTAGAACACATTTGCAAAATCTTTCTTTTGGGATTTAGGGGGAAGAAAGCAATATTCAACTTCAGAAGTTATAGTTTCTGTTATAAAGAATGAATGAAGAGGGAGACTTAGGGAGCTTCTAATTCATAAAGGTAATTCTTTTCTCTGGTAAGCAATGTTCACTACTGTGAGGTACATGACATGTTTCCTTTGGATTTTATTCTGACATTTTTCTGTTATGTTGATTGATTTCCACAAGCCCCCACATACTGCGCATCAATTCAAGACTCTGAAAGCTTACATACTTGATATGGCAGAGACATGGCCACCAAACTGCAAGATGCTAGGACAAATATCTAAGTCATGGAGGCCTCCAGAATGTGGAGGGTTATATGTGCCCCCAGGGAGACACTTCCTAAGCTGGTAATGAGCATCCTTTGACATTCCACACATCTAAAGTCACTTTTTATAAGAAGGCAAAACCTTAATGGGCCCATCACACTATGTGTAGTGGGAGCTCACAGACTTGCTTTATGAATGGACTGTGGAAGAGGTACCTGATACAGCCCTCAGACTCTGGCTTTTTCTGTGGACAGAATCCTCCTTCCTTGCGCAAATCACACCTTAAATAGGTTAATTACACCACTAACCATAACACATTCAACAAGCATCCCCTGAATGCAACTATATGACACGTGCTGTGTTAGGCACCAGGAATACAAAGGAGAGAGGATGAGGCTATTTGGCCCTCAGGGAACTCATATTCTAGTAAGGGCGTGGGGGGAAGTGTTGGTAAATAATCACCATAGAAGAGGGCAGGTGCTGTAATTGTGCCATGTTGGGGCCATAGGGGACTAGGGAGAGCCTGATCAGAGAGGGCTCCACTGAGGTGCTCATTCCACTTGAACTGAGTCTTGAAGGATGAGGAAGATTCTCCCCAACGTTTTTGCTTTACAGCACGTTGTTCATACCTCGATCACAGATCTCGTACCCAGTATGAATGTATGAATGTATGAATGTACCCATTACATGTCCACCTGAATTAGAATCCAAACATCCAAAGAAAGAGGATTTACTACTTACTAACTGGATTGCTGGTCAGTTTTATGCCCAGAGCTTATGCAGTGCAAGACCCTTGAATGTGCTCATTGCCATGTCTGCTGAATCTGTGAATAGTGAATTTTAGTCTGGAACCCCAACTCTGTTTTTGGTCAATTCAAATTCAACATGTTTAATGTAAAAATAACCCTCTTTCTAAATTAAGGTCTCTCTGAATTTCCAATTTCTGTGATTTCTGCCAATGCAGTCACTGTCTGCATGACCCTGTCTCAAAAATCTCTGTGTCACCTTTGGTTCCTTCATCTCCTTTACTGCCTACATCCAGTTACCATAAGCATCTTACTGATTACCTCTTCAGAGTGTCTCTCCCGCCTCCCGGGCAGGAACCCTGCTTGAGGTCACTCGGGATGTCATGGTTATTTCAATCATTTCCTACTTTCTCTCCACCTGGCAGTTCTTTTCCTTCCATTCCATTCTGAGATCCTCCATCATGTTGAAGGACCTCCACCTCTGGCTTTAATCTATTTGCCATCTACTCAAACAAAAATACAGTCCCATGAAAGATCTTTTTTTTTTAAATCAGACATCTTTCCCTCACATGAAAAGATATAGGGAGAGGTCTAGGAAACAACTGTCATGCTGTGGTGTATTAGTCATATTATCTGTATTAATTATTGAGGCATATGATACCATACACTTGGCAGCTTACAACAATATACATAAAGTATCTCATGGTTTTCATGGATCAGGAGTCTGGACACTGAGTTTTCTGCTTCAGGGTCTCATAGGCTACAATCGAGGTGTTAGCTGAGCTGGAATCTCATCTGAGGTTCGGAGTTATCGTCCAAGTTTACATGGTTGTGGCTGTTGGCAGAATTTAGTTCCTTGGACAGGAGTCCTGAAGCTCTTGGCCCTAGAGGTTGCCCACAGTCCCCTGCATGTGGCCCTCTCCATAGACAGTTCACAGCATAGCAGCTTGCTTCTTCAAGCTCAGCAAGAGAGGAGGATGAGTCTGGGTGGAGTCAGCATATAGGTATACGGGTAATGTGCTATTAATCACAGGAGTAACATCCTCACCTTTACCAGGTAACAATCACAAGAATGATATTCCATCACATTTTATATATTCTATTCGTTCAATAGAAGTCCCATGTCCCACCCACACCAGAAGGGGTTCATGTAAAGGCATGTTAAGAAATAGCCTGGCTGCATTTTTGATGTTTGATTAAAAACAACTTTTAGGCCTCACTCCTTCCTCTCCCCTTCTGCCCATATCTGAGTGATAGCAAAGCCTGGGTGCTCAATCCTGTGGAGCCATGAAGGATTCACACCGCAGAATCCCTGGCTACATGTGAGAACCATGACCCCAGTCACAGCCTTTAACTACCACAACAACCTGAAGCCAATTTTCCTTGCCTGCTTTGCTGGCCCATTTCTAGACCAGCCTGAGAAAGCTGCCTTGCTTTCCCACAATGAATTATTACATGAGTCATATACCTTTCATACCCTCTTGGTGTACATATGACATCATTATTCTTGAATTCTGAACCAAAGTTTGGGTGTGGGTCCATCCTACTTCTGCAGGATGTTCACAACAGGTAGAAATATCAGGAGATGGGGCTGCATGGCAGTCACCCTGGGGTCTATTCATCACCCCAGATTTAATGTTGCCACAATTAGAGAAAGTGCTTAGTCTCTCTACATGAAGTCTTTTTCAACCCTTCTGTTGTGGGAGGCATAGAAACCATGCTACCAGGAAATTCTGCCTTGCTGCTGTGAAAATATGTTGGATTACTATAGATATGAGAAAAACATTTCTAAGATTGCATATTTTCAGACCCCAGAAGGAATAATCTCAAACTTGATTGTATGTGCCATGACAAAGAATATTTTGAAAATTAAATAATGAATTAGCATGAAATATACGTATAACACAGGTAAAAATGGATTACAGAAGACTCAAAAAGCAATAAAAATATGGTCACATATGATGTATTGCTATAAAAATTAAATGTAGGAGCACCTGGGTGGCTCAATCAGTTAAGCATCTGACTTCAGCTCAGATCATGATCTCACAGTTCGTGGGTTCGAGCCTTGCATCAGGCTCCATGCTGACAGCTCAGAGCCTGGAGCCTGCTTCGGATTCTGTGTCTCCGTATCTCTCTGCTCCTCCCCCACTCATGCTGTGTGTGCGTCTCTCTCAAAATTAATAAATAAACATTAAAAAAATTACATGTAGTATTACTATGTCCCAAGCTGTACCCGGTCATAGGAAAAGTCCAAATGGATTCTATCAGTCCCACCTTGGTCAGCAAGTGATGTGCATTTAATACTCTCATCTCTGCGTAAGGTTTCCAAGGCCTCCAGTTTCCATTTAGTGAAATTTACAGTATCCAGAATCGTGGAACTGTGGTTTGTCCACAGGCCATGGGTGGCCAGGGAGGAGGGGAAATACATATTGGAGAATAGCCAGTAATGAGTCTCTTTAGCTCTGTTCCCCAGTGCTAGAAAATGGAAAAATCGACCTTACCCACCACCTCCCCTTTGAAGAAGGAGACCCCTCTCCTCCTCCTTTCTATGTAGTCTCACTTTCCCGCTGCCCCTGCTATTTATCTTTGGTTATTAAAAACATACCTCCTCATGTACATATGTGTCTCTTTCTGACTTTCTGAACATGTAATTTTTAATCTTTCTTCCATTTCGGTGTTGGCTTAGGAGGTAAAATTAACACCAAGCATACCAATAGAGAGTGGAAGAGAGGGACAAAAACTCAGAAAAAACAGAGATTCAAACATTCCAAGCTATAACTCTGCCTCAAAATATAGATTTGTCTGTTTTAAGTTAGATGTTCTTCCTAAATCAATTATAAGATATAAACTAGTTAAATTACATGAACACAGTGTTTTGAATATACCAGGTGTAAGGGGAGCTTTTTGTACACAGGGGCTACTTTCTTCCTTATACTCACAGTGCTCATGATGATGTCTGGCACTGATTGTGCTTATTTTGTATTGCATACTTGAAAGTAAATAATTTAATTAGAATAGAGGTTCTTGGGGTGCCTGGGTGGCTCAATCGGTTAAGTGTCCAACTTCTTCTCAGGTGATGATCTCACGGTCTGTGAGTTTGAGCCCCACGTCGGGCTCTGTGCTGACAGCTCGGAGCCTGGAGCCTGCTTCGGAGTCTGTGTCTCCCTCTCTTTCTGCCCCTCCCCGACTCACACTCTGTCTCTCAAAAGTTAATAAATGTTAAAGAATTTTTAAAAAAAGAACAGAGGTTCTTCTTTATGCTAACATAAAATAGGTTAATTATCCAAATCTTAAAACTGAATTCATTTTTATAGAAAAAATTTAAAAATATGTTCTCTTGGCAAGGTTTAGGAACTGTAATAGTCTAATTTTTTTTTATCTTTTCATTGGTAATTGATTCACATGATATACTGACTTGTGACCCTGACACCCAATATTCACCTTTTCTTTATTGCAAGGTTGTATTAGATAGCTAATGCTGCATAACAAACCACCTCAAGACTTAGTTATTTAAAATAAACATCATTTATTATTAAATCTCATATGTCACAAGGCTGAGTGTTAGTTCATCTTGATGGACTTGCTCACATTTCTGCAAGTTAATTTTAGTCCATGTGTCTTTCTCCTCCTCCTAACACCTGCGGGCCAGTCTAGGCATGTCCTTTGTACAGTATGACAGAGTCTATAAAGAACACAGTTTCTCCACTCCAACACTATTGATATTTTTTTAAGTTTGTTTACCTATTTAGAGAGAAAGAGAGAGAGAGAGAGAGAGAGCACAGGAGGAGCAGAGAGAGGGGGAAAGAGAATCCCAAGCAGGCTCCACATTATCATCGTGGAGCCCGATGTGGGGCTCATACTCATGAGCCATGAGACCATGACCTGCGCTGAAACCTAGAATCAGACACTTAGGTTCCCCGACACTATTGATATTTTAGACTGGATAATTTTTTCTTGTGGGGAGCTGTCACATCCATTACAAGATTTTCAGTAGCATCCTTGGCTTTTCCTTACTAGATCCAGTAGAATCCCCCAAGTTGTAATAACTAACAATGTTTCCAGATATTACCAAAATTGCCCTCAGTTGAGAACCACTTCTCTGGAACACACACAGAAATGTATAAGGCTTCATGAGTCCTGTGCTTCAAGCTGGCACACTATCACTTCTACTTCCTTCCATTGGCCAAATGAGTCACATGGAGAATGAGTCAAGAGGAGGGGCAGGCCATCCTGCTCGTGGGAAAGTTACACAGGAAGAAATTTGAATACAAGGAGGTAAGAAGACCCAGACTATTAAAACAATAAATTTACTTCAATAGTTATGAGTTCAGGAACTTCACTGATAATAGACTTTCTTCCAAGGCTATTGTAACATTTCCATTATTTGCAATCTTCTTAGAACAAGTTTCTAGGACTTAGGTCTTGTACTATGACTACTTCTCTTTTGGTCTGATTATTTGCAGCACCTTCTATCCATAATAGGTATCACATACATAAAATAACATTAGCACCATCATACTTTAGATACTAGGGTTTTCCAATATAACACGCACAAAAAGTCCAATCTAAAAATTCTTTGTCCTGTATGTAATGTTAAGTTCTAGAAATGATAACAACTATCTCTCACCCTTAAAAGGTATATTCATATAAAACTGTGTACATTTTTAAAATTTTTTTAAAATATTTATTTATTTTTGAGAGAGATAGAGTGAGAGTGAGTGAGGGAGGGACAGAGAGAGAGGGAGACAGAATCTGAAGCAGGCTCCAGGCTCTGAGCTGTCAGCACAGAGCTTGATGCAGGACTTGAACTCACAAACCGTGAGATCATGACTTGAGCCGAAGTCAGATGCTCAACCAACTGAGCCACTTAGGCACCCCTGAAACTGTGAACGTTTAAAGAGCAATATAGAATGGCCTGCTTAATATAAAACAATACAAATATAGTGTGTATGCCCTATGAATCAGAAATGTATGCACATGCAATATACATTCAGTAACACAATTTAAGATCTCATTGTTTTTAATTTAGGGGAAAAAAGAAAACAGGTTGCAAATGTTGGTAAATACTTTTTTCTAAAGAGAAACAACTATGGTTTAAGGGAAAGAGCACATTGAAACTGATTCTGTCTGTTACATTTAGGTAACCTTGAGCAAAGTCACTTAATCTGTCTGAGGTTTGGTTTATTCAGCCACTAAGTATATTGGGCTAGATCATATGAAATTGCCAATATTCAACTCTGTTTTTTTTTCACCTTTAAGCACACCAATACCGTGTGATTGAATACGACAGAAAGCCACTTCAGCCTCACAATGTGTTATAGGGTTAAAAGAGTCAATATTAACTGATTTTGAATCAAACGGGGACATATACAATGGTAAATAATCAGAGATACAGAAATCCACGATGCTAATACAGAACAGTCTCTAAAACAAAGACACAAAAGCATTTTCCAGGAAGCATCTGCTCCTCTTTTTCATAGCTTTTATCAAATCCTAAATTATAAAAATGAAATCACATAAAAATTAGAGTGACTGAAAACGTTGGAGGTGGTGAGGAGAGGGAAAGGGAATAAGAGGTAGAAGGAAATTTTCTTTACAAATAAGAGCAAAGAATAGCACAAAAGAGAATAAAAATGAAATCAGGATCTGTTTTTCAGAGATATTCCTGTGGGGGGTGGGGGGAGATGAATCTATTGTTTTGTTGTGTTTTTTTTTTTTTTTTTTTTTTTGATTCTCTAAAGCAATCAAACCTTACCCTGGAAATGAAACACAAAAAGACTTAACTGCTTTCTTCTGAAGCTGAATAAAAGATGAGTCATGCTTCAAGGCAAGTTTCCTAAAAAGAGAATTTAAAAAGAAGGAGGTGATAAAGAGACAGTATGAGCATAAGATTTTATTAAATTCCTTCTTAATTATAGGTGAAGATGGCTCAGATATGAGTCAGTTGACCACCGTGTGTTATGTTGTTATGCCCATCTTAAGAAGAATAGAAAAGGAAAAATACCTTTCTTTAAAAAGCAATAAAAAGTAAACTCTGTAATACTTAGATTAGTAGTTCCAAAACCCAACTCATCGTCAGAATTATTTGATGTGCTTGCTTAAAATAAAGCACAAAGACCCTACTCCGGTTGACAAAATTAGAATCTCTGGGCTTAACGTTCAAGAGTTTGATTTTTTCAGAACCTCTGCAATGTCTTTTCATCACTTAAGTTTCAAAACCTTCAGATAAAACTTATGCCCTTATGTTAGTTTCATTTATTTCAACTGATCTTATTTCCACACATCAGAGGCCACATCTTCTTGTAGATTCTTATACCTATCCTTGCTTCGTCTCTTCTGTGCTCTGAGGTTCTGTCTGACATTAGGTTAGTTAATAACTGTTAATCTGCTCAGGTTGCTGTAGCAAAATACAACAGAGTGGGTGGCTTCACCAACAGAAATGTATTTTCTCACAGCTCTGGAAGCTGGACGTCTGAGAGCAGGGTGGCAGCAGGTTGGTTCCTGGTGAAACCTCTCTTCCTGGTTTATAAACAGATAGCTCCTCTCTATGTCCTCACATGGCCTTTTCTTTGTGCCAGTGGAGAAAGAGAGAGACAGCAAGAGAGCTCTCAGGTGGCTCGTCTTATAAGAACATTAATCCTATTTGATTGGAGCCTCACCTTCATGATCTCCTTTAACCTTCACTACTTCCTTAGAAGCCCCATCTCCAAAAAAACCACATTGAGGGCTTAAGACTTCAATGTATGAATTTTTGGGGTGGAGGGGCACATAAACCTTCAGGCTCTAACAACCAATGACTTCATTCAAAAGAATCAAATTTGTTGTTTTCAATATAGGCTTAAAAGTACCACTTGTGATGGAGAAAAGAACCTTAAACCAAAATGAATTGTATTTATATCTTTTGTCTAAAATGCACAGGTATCCAGAAAATTGTGCAGGGCCGAAAACATTAAACAAGTGGTTGTGTATTAAATAATTTTATTCCCCTTAGCAGACCAAGGATAATACTTATGATGTCTCTCCCTGAAACACTAGCCCTGTTCTCTGGCCTCATATGCTTTAGAACCCTAAACATCCCTCATAGGCAGGAGGTGGGAGTTGTCGTGTTCCTTATGGAGGATTCTGAAGAAGGAGCATGTGGAAATGCATAGGCATTTGGAGAAGTCTCCAATTTACAAAGACAAGTTTTTTTACAAGCAATTTACAAAGACAAGCTATTGAATTTTGGGGGAGGGACAAAGAAAAGCTACAGTAAAAACGTCTGCTGGATTTAAGCCATCCATGCTATCTTCCTGATTAATCCCAAATCACACTGGACAAGAAAGACTGAATCTTGGTTGAAGAAAAGAAAAAAAAATCCCAACTTTAGTCATAGCAATTTCTAGGACTTTATTTGAAGAAAATAATCAAACACGAGATCAAAGATATAGGTAAAGGACATTCATCGAAGAGCAATCTCCTCCATCATTTATTGTTCCCAGCCTCTCCCTGAGCGCTGGCAGTTCTCAGAGTTTGGTTCTTTGCCCTGTCCTCTCATCTTATAGGATTTAAAAGCAGAAAAATAAAATTAGAAATATCTAAAGTACCAACAGAGAGATAATAATGAGATAAATTATAGTATGTCCAGACAACGGTACATTGCAGTCTCTGAGAGTGGTAATTACAGGAAATTTTAATAACATAAAAATATTCCCTATATAATATTAAGTAAAAACAGCAAAAACAGTACTTTACTTAGTGTTGTGGTTATTTTACGTGACTATAAATAGATAAGTAAATAAATGACATTCAAACAAGTACATTAAATATATATATGTGCATAGAAAAGAAGATCAGAATGAAATATAATTTAATAATTGACTTGTTAGTATTTCTGGATGGTGAACTTAGGAATAATTTGTATTTTTCTCTTTTTAATTTTTTCCCCAATTCTTTGGTAATAAAATTTTATGATATCTATAATTAGGACAAAATGTTTATAAAACAGAACATAAATGAAAGAGTCTAGTATTACTCCTTCTGACACTTGGACGGATAGGGTGAATTTTAAACCTTCATGCATCTATTTACCTTTCCTATGGTAAATTAACATTTAACTTTCATAAATCTTAATTCCTGCATTCTAAATTCTTCATCTTTCTTGGTGATTTCTTCATCCTGAGGCAACAGAATTGGCCTAAAGTGTTAAGAATGTAAAAATAACAGCCTTCCATCTCCCATTTCTGTAAGTCAGCTTTGAACATCCTTCGTCTGAAGTACCTTGCAGAAGAGATAAATGGCTCCATTAAAGAAACAATATTCTTCAAGACAGATGTTAGGAGTGGAGACACAGGGGTGGGAACCATTGACTAGACACAATCGTTGAGAACAAGAAGTAGTACAGTCAACCAAAGACAACCCATGAGACAAGAGGACAGACCAAGAACTGAACCCTGATAACTGCCGACACTCAGAGAGGCTGAAAAAGGAAAATAAAGTGAAGGAGGAGATTGCAAGATTGACAGAGTACAAGGCAAAAACAAAAAAATAGGCAAGAAAGGTGCAATGGTAGCAAAGAGAAGCCAGGAAAAGCTTTGCTGAGGAAGGAAATATGAGCAGATGAGGCAGGTGGAGAGAAGGGCATTTAAGTGTAGAAAAATGGTGTTAATAGGAATAAAGAGATGGAAATCTGTTTGGATACAGCAACTTGGAAAATGGAAAGATAGGTTGGAAATCAAATTGTGAAAGATGTTGAATTCCAGGTTAAAATGATGAGTCTTCATTCTCCAGGCAGTAAAACCTGGACTGTTTAATTATAGTGAGTCTTGAAAGCCTGAAATTGATGACAGAGAGAACAAAAAGTATCCTAAATTCCACATTTTCCTTTTATGCATTAAGAATTAAGCTTAGGTGTCTAAGAATATAATTACTGTAAGTAATATGCTACATAGGAGACGTTGAGAAATGCCCTTCGGGTATGACAGGACTTGAGAAAGATTTTGAGAAGATGCATTCATGTAAAGATATTTCCTGGGTCTTTGCAAAGGGGCATAGTAAGCATGTGGGAAACACTGACAGAGACTCCAAATAAGTTTGGAGAGAATCCAAGAACACCTTGACGGCTCCTTCGCTTCCTGTATCTCCCAATGTGGCATAAGAGGTTGGTGTCTAGGATGGCATCTGCCCTGTGTGCAGCTGTGACCGGAAGCTCACACAACACCAAACGGACTGCAGAGGTTTGAAGAGACTGGTGAGGGCCATGAAGCCGGGGAGTGGAGACCTCGACTGGAAGCCTGAGGCAGGGGCCACAAATTCCAGCAATGGGTGTCAGCACACTATCTAGAAGAGGATGGGACCACATGTCAGCAGACCCCAGCAAAAGATGCCCGGGAACCAAGAGGAGTGGAGGCAATTCTGTGCCCATGAGTTTGGACAAGAGGCCTCCTTCCCCACCACCATAAAGATAGGTGAGCTTCCACCTAAACCCATTTGCAGTCCTGGAAAGAAGGGAAAGACAAATCCCTGAAAGAAAAAATAGACTCAAGAGGGGGTTTCAATTCACGAAATATTTATCGTGAATAGAAACTTCTAAATGAGACTGCTTTTTTTTTTTTAATGGCAGAGATGAATTTCCTGCTTTGGGAAAGAAAGAAGGTTTGTGAATTAGGCGAGATCAGCTATTAAAAATATAGAAAATGGCAATTTCAATAGTCTGACGTGAAATAATCATGACATGGACCAGACAAAAGTCAAAGGGAAGTGAGTATATGTATAGAAAAAGAAAATGAACAGTTTTGAAGACCAAGGAAGTGATACTTGAATTAGAGAGTCTGTTTAGAAGAAGCACATTTTTCTACTAAATATTATTCATAGTCTCAAACAGTTCAGTGTCTTTTAGCCATGTGGCCTTTTGAAAGTTCCTTATAGATGTTTTGGAAGGATGAAATTACTTTATGTAAAGCATTTGGAATAATAATAACTATAATATAATAAGTATTCAATACAAATAAGCTTCCATTAATATCAGAATTATATCTTGATCATGTGTAGATGTGAATGCAATTTAGTCAAAACATTGGAGTCAGAGGAATTAGAACTGAATCTATCTACAAAACTTCTCTGTTTCTCATTTCCACAATGCACAGAAAAGAGTACGGTAAATTCCATCACCAAGGAGCTGAAATACCCATGAATATCCCCAGGGCAATAGCCTGAGTGATGAGGCCATTAAATAAAACCGAGGAATCTTCATACTTAAACATTATGTATATGAAACATTCTAACTACATCCATTTGCACCTAACTAGGAACAAAATAGAAAGCTTTTGAGGAGGACACTTTGCCAACAAAATCGCAGGCCTGGCTGCAATAGCTTGTGATTTTTGAACCCTAAATCCATCTCTAGGTCCCCCAAATGGCACCCATGGAAGAGGCCTTAGAAAGCTGATCAAACCAGGAAAAGACAGCCTCCCTTAAGCCCTCCTCAGAAGTAGTAAAAGAAATGAGCAAGCAGGAACAACCCGCTCCAACCCGACCCCCCCACCCCAACACACACATAGGCTACAAGAAGCCAAAGGAAACAAGAGACGAGGCTTTTTTTAATTTTTTTTTTAACATTTATTTATTTTTGAGACAGAGAGAGACAGAGCATGAACGGGGGAGGGGCAGAGAGAGAGGGAGACACAGAATGGGAAGTAGGCTCCAGGCTCTGAGCCATCAGCCCAGAGCCCGATGCGGGGCTCAAACTCACGGACCCTGAGATCGTGACCTGAGCTGAAGTCGGATGCTTAACCGACTGAGCCACCCAGGCGCCCCAGACGAGGCTTTTTTAAAGAGAAGAACTGGGAGTTGCCAGGATGGTTGGGTGATGATGCCGTTCGCTACCTGCCCAGATCTCCTTGGAGACACAGCTGCTGTGTGGTTGATTGCTAGTGGCTGACAGCTGAGCCCTCCTCCCGCAACTTGCTCTCTGCCAGAGTCGATGGATCCAGAGATGTCTGGGTGATTGCACAAAACCCTGCAACTGAGTGGTGGCCTGCCACCAAGGACTCACTGATACTTGCCCAAAGTGGGACAGCTCTGTGTGCCATTCATACTCCAAAACCCCCTGGGGAGGAACGTGAGGCAAGGGTTCCATGTAGAGGTCATACTTCATACAGTAAGAGTCCTACCATTCTTTCATAACTACAGTTATAGTTGCAATTCAGAAAAGGGGACAATAGGAAACACACAGTGGTTACTTTTTCATAACAAATATCAAACCCTTCGGGGCAGCCATAACAAGGACTTGATGGATGTGTTGGAGAGTGATAACTCATGTTTTAGGTTTGTAGGTCACCCCAGACCATGAGGAACCTTACAAGGAACGCTTCCTTGGAATGATGCTAAATAGACTCTATGTATGGGAAGATGCACAGCGTTGTTAAGGAGCAAAACTGGTGTAGACCGGAAGATTTTGCTGCTGCCAACGTAATTCACTCTTCCATATTTCCTTATGAATAGAACTCCGCTTATGTTTGAAGTGGCAATAATATTTAGCTACAGTCTCTGCTCCAGAGAAGCTAGGGGTCACTACCTGACCTAGTTCTGAACAATGAGATAGAGGCAGAGGTTATAGGACAAAGCTTCCAGAAATACTTCTAAACTGGGGCAAGTATAGCTGGTATAAACCTTTACCCCATCTTCTTCTCGCTGCTGGAGATAGAACAGCCATCTTATATCAGAAAGTGACAATTATGAGACAAAAGCCATGTATTAAGAATGTCATGAAATAATCTGGAGTCACAGTATCAACCCTTACACTATTTACATCTTCTCTATACCAAATTTCTTATACGTCAAATGCAATCTTTTTTAAAAAAATTTTTTTTAATGTTGCTATTTATTTTTGAGACAGAGACAGAGCATGAGCAGGGGAGGGGCAGAGAGAGAGGGAGACACAGAATCCAAGGCAGGCCCCAGGCTCTGAGCTGTCAGCACAGAGCCTGACTCAGGACTCGAACTCACGGACTGTGAGATCATGACCTGAGCCGAAGTCAGATGCTTAACCGACTGAGCCACCCAGGTGCCCCTCAAATGTAATCTTAACTCATAAATTATGTGAAAAGAAAAATGATCAAAGGTTATAATAAATCAATTTACCAAAAAATCCCAATACAAATGTATAATAAATTTACAATGAAAATTTCCAGCAATCAATACAATTTTTTAAAGTTTTATTTTTGGGTAAGAGATTGGCAGAGGTTAATAAGGAAAAGTGTGCAGTGTCCAAAAAGCTATGACAAAGCAGCTATTAGGAAGATACACTGATACAACATTTCTGAGGGAAGATTTAGTAAAGTATCAATATGTAAAATGTGCTCACCAGATTTCTGGTACAAGAAGTAAGTCTAAGAAAATGCATTTATGTTTTCTCCCACTGAAAACCTTCATAAAATAATTATAGAAAAATCACTGTTCACAAACAAACTCTGTAGGTAGAAAATTCAAAAGAATGTACAGATAAACTACTAGAATTAATAAATGAATTACAGGGATGCCTGGGTGGCTCAGTCGGTTAGGCGTCCAACTTCGGCTCAGGTCATGATCTCCTGGTTCGTGAGTTCGAGCCCCATGTCAGGCTCTGAGCTGACAGCTCAGAGCCTGGAGCCTACTTCAGATTCTGTATCTCCCTCTCTCTCTGCCCCTTCCTTGCTCGCATTCTGTCTCTCTCTCAAAAATAAGTAAGCATTTAAAAAAGTTAATAAAAATTAAATGGGTTACAGAGTCACTATTGATAAAAGCCAAAAACTGAAAAAATGTACATTAACAACAAAATAGATGAATTAAATTGTGGCATCTTATGCCATGTAATAACATAACAAAGAGATTAATCACAAATGTTGTGGCATGACTGGTTCTCACAAACATAACTTCCATCAAAAAGAGCCAGATGCAAAGTACATACGCCATGGTTACATTAAAAATAATTCAAAAGCAAACAACATTAATCTATGGTGTTTGAAGTTAGGATAGTGGAAGGGCTTCTCAGAAGATAACTGAAATTGGGGGCTTTTTCAGTGCTACTAATGTTCTGCATCTTGATCCGCTTGTATAGGTGTTTTCACTTATGAAAATGCATCGATTTGGAAGATCTACATTCATTTCTGCAACGATGTTCTTTAAATGTTTACTTAAAAATGATAGCAAAGACATATTAAAAAATCATAATATAAAACCACACAGTGGAAGCTTAGAAAATTCAACAAATTTCTGAAGAAAGAAATCAGCTGGCATCCAAACCACATGAAGAAGCCACATGTAGACGAGCCGGCTGACAGCTCCAACTGAGCTCCGAGCCAACAACAAGCATCAGTTACTACCTTCTGGTTAAGTTATTTCCAACGTCCAGTCTCGCCGATCAGATAACAACAAACCCAGCTAAAATCTGACTGCAACTGCATCAGAACCCCCTAGTGAGAACTGCCTAAGTAAGGTCTTTCCAAAAATTCTGATTTACAAAATCATGAGCCAAATTGGGTTGTTTTAAGGAGCTAAATTTTGGTGAAATCCCTTACATGACTAGAGTAACTGAAAAAAAAAAATAGCATCCAGGTTCTGATTCATAGGACTCCCATAAAGAGAAAGGAAAGAAAATGGTGAAATTATTTTTTTTTATTTAGAGAGAGAGAGAGAGAGAGAGAGAGCAAGTGGGGGAGGGGCAGAGAGAGTGGGAGAGAGAAAATCCCAAGGAGGCTCCAGGCTCTGAGCTGTCAGTGCAGAGCCTGATGCGGAGCTTGATCCCATAACCATGGGATAATTACCTGAGCTAAAATCAAGCGCCAGATACTCAAACAGTTGAGCCACCCAGGTGCCCCAACACTGAAATCATTAATTCTTTTATAGTTTACTTATTTACTTTGAGAGAAAGAGAGAGAGAGAATCCTAAGCAGGCTCTGCACTGGCAATGCAGAGCCCATTGTGGGGCTCGAACTCATGAACCATGAGATCATGATCTGAGCTAAAACCAAGAGTTGGACACTTAACCAACTGAGCCACCCAGGCTCCCCAAAATTATTTCTAAATAAGGATGATAAGGAAATCTTGCTGTTTATGACAATATGGATGGACCTTGAGAACCTTATGCTAAGTGGAATAAGTCAGACAGAGAAAGACAAATACTGTATAATCTCACTTACATGTGGAATCTGAAAACAAAAACAGAAACAAAACAAAACAGAAATAAGCTCATAGATACAAAGAACAGATTGATGGTTGCCAGAGGTGGGCGTAAAGGGGTTAAGAGGTAAAAAGGTACAAACTTCCAGTTATAAAATACATAATGCATGGGGATGTAAGGTACAGCATGGCAACTATAGTTAACGATACCATATTGTATATTTGAATGTTGCTAAGACAGTAAAATCCCGAAAGTTCTCATCACATACGCACACACACACACACACACACACACCCCAAAATGTAACTATGTGTGGTGATAAATGTTAACTAGGATTATTGTGATGGTCATTTCACAATATATACAAATATCAAATCGCAATATCAAATGACTGAAACTAATGTCATTTGTCAATTATTATATCTCAACATTTTTAGTGAAAAAATGATAATACCATGATAAAATTCTCCAGTGCTCAAGGAAAAAGAGAGTTTGCAAAATAAAAAAATCAACATTTTCTAGAGAAAGTGATAAAATAAGGAGCAAATAGGCTTAGTGGTAAAAGAAAACAGTAGTGATCAGGTATTCAACAATCTTCTAGGCTAGAATTGACCATAGAGCATAGTGATCAGACTTGGATCAAGGGGCCAGAGACCTGGTATCTAATAGGATCTAATATGTGGTTTTCCATCAGTTATTTGTGTGTGAGCAAGTTGGGAAAACCTCTCAGACACTGGAGTCCCTCGTTTGTAAGATGATAGAGCCGCAACTAATGAGTCCACAGGAAAGAAATTCTATGTTCCTGTGATTGAAAGAAGTCACAGGGTTTCCCCAACATTGGCAGCATTGAGGAGTTTCTGGGAGGACTAGACTCCTTAATCACCCAAGAAATTTGCACCTACCAGTGTTCTGAAACACTATTATCCCACCACTGTAGCTACCAGATGAGGTAGGGTTGAAAACTGATGTCATTACTTGGGTAAATCAAGCCGATCCCCTATGACTGCTTAGTAGAAACAAATAACAAATTGGCTTCGTTCTCTATTCAGCCATATATTTAGAGTTCTAGATATATTTTTTGTAAGACACAAATGCAAATTACTTTCATAACTTTACACTATCTTGTGTCAGAGATGAAATGATTGATAAGGCAAAAAGTTTCATACTCTCTCTTTCATGCTATTGAGGCTTTCTCTTTATAAGAAGGTACGGGTACACACCATAATTTAAGTGAAATGAAGGAAAGTAGAAGAGAAATTAAAGGTTAAAAAAGCAATTACAGATCAGGTATTGCAATTTAAAATACTGTACACCATTTAAAGTTTGTGAACTGTATCAAAGTATGAGTATTGACCTCCAAGTCTTAGTTGCTTTGTCAATTACCACAGAAGCTCTCCTAGCCAACCACAATTTAATTAATTTGTCTCGTTAACTAACACTTACTATTTCATATGTAAAACTTAAATTCTGATGCTCACAGCACACGAAATGCTCTCCAATCCTAAAATGCCCATTTGTATGCCTGAATACTTCCTCTTATAGTTGAATTGTACGCCTATTAAGAGTTTATCATATACAGCCCCAACCCATTTTATGTCTGTTACATTTGTATTAGGATTACATTATTCGATGAAATATTGCATATACACATGAAACGCGAGTACAAAAATAAGGGGAGAAATCTAGAAGTATCCTGAGCTGAGATTTATTATGCTCCATTTCTAAGAAATCATAACTATATAGTGGATAATGAATTGTAGGGTTGATTTATTTAAGAAAGATGGCAAAGACCTATAACCACTGAATCCATACCCAGGGAAAATGCCTATTGAAATAGGGTAAACGAATTTACCTTTCTATGCTTTAAGTCAAAGCCAAAGGTTTTATTTTTGTGTGTTTATCATTCAGATATCTAGGTTACACTGGAGTAACAATCTTCAAATCCCAGTCATTCAAGCGATAACAGTTTATCACACACACTATATATCCATTACAATATGCCTAGAAGGAGGAGACTTTAAGTATTTATGGATATGGCTAATGAACCTCTGGGTTGAATTTAGCCCACTGCAAAGTTAGAAGGAACACAGTGTACAAAAGATTACCCCCACTTCTAAGACCAACTTCAAATGTGATAAGGGGGGAGCACAGTCCCAAACCACTCTCAGGCTAAATAATTCACTAGAAGGATTCACAGAACTCACTAAAAGCTGCTATATTCACAGTTATGATTTACAACAGGGAAACAGTGCAGGCCAAAATAAGCCAAGGGAAGAGAGCATAGGAAGGGGTCCAAGAAAAGCACCACTTGTGGAGTTTCTGTTCTCCTCTCCCCATGGAATCATAAACGTGTTACTTCCTCAGCAGTGATGTATGGCAGTACACGCAGAGTATTGCTACCCAGGGAGGCTCACCCATACCTTTTGGTGTTCAGAGTTTTTAGTGGAGCTCTATCACATACTGCCCACATAGCTGTCTGTTAGTCTCTGGCACTTACCAAAGGTTCAAGCTAATACCTTTAGTCTTCAGTCTTTTCCCCAAGGCAAACAAAGACACTCCTACTGGGAAGGATTCCCCAGACGACAAGAAATCATCTCCCAGTAGCCAAAGGCTGAGGCAAGAACTCTCTTTGAGTTAACTTAATTCTTCACTGCACAAGACTGCATTATTTCACATTTGACTGACTTTTGGGTTAATTGGTCAACCACATGGCCCAATTTCCTTGGATAAAAGGACTCCTGCTAACATCAATTTATCCTAATTAACCTTTTAGTGTCAGTTGCATGCTAATTATCTCAAACACACATTGTCCACACAAAATGAATACCAAACATGCTTCTCTACCCCAGACCGGGGGCAGGGGGGTGTTTAGTAGAGTAACTTGTGCACTGTAAAGAAAACTTTCCTAGACAGCGTCCAATCTGGTAGCTGTCTCTTAACAGTAAAAGCCACTCTCATCTTTGTTACAGCTCATACTTCTTGACTTCAATTCAGAAAACACATTACAGGGAAAGTAAAGTCACTCCTAAGTAAAAGGCATTTCAAAAATAATGCATTGAAAGAAAAGAAACCTTTTAAATTGAACATTGCATGAATCTGTGAAGAAGCAAATTAGGGACCATAAAGAATTGTGGTTAATGAAAACTCAGCCTTCAAAACATGAGCAATTGCAGATAGAAAAACTGAGACCTCTTTGCAATTCAAATAAAAGCCTTGATAAAAGCATAGCCCGATTGTCCACATGCCAATGAATATATAGCTGTCATTTCCAGGAGTTATGATCAGGGTATTTGGAGAAAGCTTTATAAACCATGTGTGACATGAGTATAGATTTTGAAAGAGATCTAGAATCAGACAGACAGAAAGGAAAGGAAAAGATGTTCCAAACTAGAAGAGCATTATGGTCCAGACAAAGAGGTAAGTTCTGTCAGAGTGTCTGTAAGAAATCTAACAGATTTATTTGGGTAAAAGGGAGAATCTTTCTGGGGGATGGAAATGGAAATTGCAGTTAGGGTCGGAGAGAATTAACTACACAGATGCCCAATGTGAAAGGTTAGCATAAAGTCTGGGTCTTAGCTATAAACTAAGGGAAACCCTGAAGTTTGGGCACATTCGGTGATGTGTGCAAAGAAGTATTTTCTAAATATTCTTTAGGCGGTAGTTTAAGGGATAGGTGCAGCAGAGAAAGACTGCAAGCCAGAATATCACACGCACTTCTCGTGAAAATGCTATTAGTTCCCACTCCTCCTCTGTCTCTTGCATAGATACATGTAGCGTAACTGAATGTCAAAGACATAAAACTCTGGAGTTCAAAAATGCAAATTTATTTTCCTTAACCAAACTGCTTCCCTCAAAGTCTCCATTACACTATTGGAGCAGGATTAATCTCAATTAGTATGTATTCAGGCATTGTTAAAGTCTCAAAATCAGGATTCTCCTGCTCCCTTCATATCCACACGACTGATTTCATGTTCCCAGACAGCCTGATGAATTAGCATGCCACGGCTGGGAGAAGAGGAGGTCTGTGTTTCATGCCGGCACAGTGTCCGCTCTGATCCTTATAAGATGTAGTCTTCGTTGGCATCGATCCACGTTGCCATCTACTCCTGCTAGCCCAGCCTCTTATGGTGTGGGCTCCATACACCACGGTCATAGATGGCATCACCCCACCATTACCATGGAGTGTCTTCGAGTCTGCAGAACTTTCTCAGACACGTTTAGGGTCTTCTCAGAGCAACGGGAAAATTCCGTATACTCTCCCATGCCACTTTGCGATTAAGGTGGCCCACTTTAGGAAGTGGAGTGATAGGGATGTCTCAGCAACAGCCTCCGCCAAATATCCCCTGAGGTAAGTGTAGTCAGTCTCCGCCTGGATTGTCCATCCTGACATACCAAACTGGTGTGCAAATTTCTGTGTGAAGCTACTCCCTGGCAGGTGAAGTGTCGGTTCACTCTGTTGTCAGATATCCCCAAATCCATCTAGGATTTCTATCCCCATTCTTCTCACCTGGACTTGTCTCTTTCCACCTGTGTGTTTTATTGTTTTCCCCTGGGCCATCAAAAATCATCTCCTTTATGACTGGAGAATAGGCTTTTACAGAATCATTCAGTCCTCCCAACTATTTTCTTGATGGTATAAACTTCATTTTCTGAGGACCCCAGGCCTTTTGCAAATTCTCTCCAAACAGTTTTCTCTATCTGTGAGACTCCTGCAGTTGAAGTCCCGAAAACAGGTCAGAGTGGTTGTGTAAATAAATTCTGGAATTAGATATCCAAGGGTTGAAATCTAGCTCCATCACTTGCTATCCATCTGAATTGGTGCAAGCTGTTTTACGTTGTCATTATAGAATGAATATTATAATTACCTATATTCATTGGATTTTTCTGAACATTAACTCATATAAGTATAGACAAATCTTCAACTAGCATATTGCACATATGTACTCAATGAAATTGAGCCTTCTTTTTTTATCAAAGAGTTTTGTGCCAACTTTTTTTTTTTTTTTTCAAAAATCTCTAGATCAGAGTTTTTTAATCTCAGCACTATTATAATTTGGGGTCAGATAATTCATTGTGTGGGAAGCTGCCCTGTGTTTGTGGAGCATTTAGCCTTCTACCATTAGGTTCCAATAGCATTCCCCTCCCTGATATGACAACCAAGTAGATCTCTATACCTTGGGGCACCTGGGTGGCTCAGTGGGTTAAGCATTTGACTTTTGATTTTGGCTCAGGTCATGATCTCACAGTTCAGAAGATCAAGCCCCACATCAGGCTTCATGCAGTCAGTGCAGATTCTGTCTCTCCCTCTCTCTCTGCCCCTCCCTGGCTCATGCTTTTGTGCTCCCTCTCTTTCTCTTTCTCTCTCAAAATACATAAATAAACTTAAACAAACAAAAAATATATCTCTACACTGTGCCAAATGTCTTGTGAAGTGGGTAAAATCACCCCTAGTTGGGAACTACTACATTTAAATGTAAGTCAAAAACCAAGGATTTTAATCTTTTTTTCTCCTTTTAGCCTTTCTTTTACGTGATAAGCCTTGCACTTGCAATCTAATTTCAGTGGATAACTAAAAGGCATTATGGAATCAGAGAAAAATCAGTTAATATTTCAACCTTATAAACCTTACTTGGTAAAATTTTAAGTTAAAATCCTACTAGAAAGCAGTAAATAGACAAGACAGACCTAGTTCTCCCAGTTTTGCTTTCTTTGGTTGATTCACCATTAAGTTAATTGTAATATTTCCACGTGATGGTGGACATTTAAAAAATGGATAACATCAATGCTGCCCGAGATATAGTACTATAAGGCATTAATTCATTTTTAAAGTTCACCTCATTGTAATGACCACCAGAATTAATTAGAAATTTCATCTACATGCATATTAAACAGCCCATCCATATTTCATGGCCAAACAAGACCCTGCTTAATAATATTTATACTGCAATAACATAAAATCAGTTTGTAAATGTTTCTGATGGTTTATAACTTATTTCACTAGTAATGTTTTTCTTGATGTATTATTCATTGAAAAATTCTGAACACAAATTTATTTTCAATAGTTGTGTTCGGTGTACGAATCACTGGGGTTTGAAATAGTTTATTTCTTGCTTCCAAAAAAGGATTGTCGTAATGATTTGTGTCCAAATGACTCTTTATTCTAGTTTTTTTTATAATTTTCTATGCATTTTTCCTTTTGAAGTCTTCTATTTCTTTCATCTCAATATTGTGCTATCATCTGCAGTATGTAATATCCCTAAAATAAGAAATCAAGGGCTCAAAAGTTGGGATGACGAGTGAGGGGAGAATGACTTGATCTGTGTGACATTAGTCATGTCCTTCTGTTCCAGTCTTCTCATTTATAAAATAGGGGAAATAACAACGCCTACCTCAGTGTTGTTATGAAAGTTGAATACGTAAATTAGTGTATGTAAAGTGATTTAGACTAACACCTGGCCCATAATGTGCATGATATGGGTTAATTATTAAAAGTAAAAAGAGTTGAATGATAAAATTCTAACAATTAAACATATCGAGTTTTAAGCCTTTATATCTAAACTAAGACTAATCCAAAACAGTACCGCACACCTCTGGCTGCCCATTCCAAAAAACTCAGGAGGGTTTAAAATATACCAATGCCCAAGCACTCCTCCCGGATAATTGAATTAGAATTTTACTGGGTTCCCCAGCACTGAACTTGCAAAACCTCTTCAGATTATTCTAATGTGAAAATAATTATTGAAAACCAGGATGGAGACAATAATTACCAAACTCCTCTCTTATGCTATTATTTCATGTATTTCCATGGGGTGATTCCTATTTGAAGACAGGTTAAGTGCTACAAACATCAGTATTTTTACAAGAGGACATTCTCCACTCGAACTTCAGTGATACTACTTCTCCAGGATAATTATTCCTGCACTTCAGAAGCAATGTAAAGAAAAGACATTTTTCATCAGCTCCATTTGCCAGCATCAAAGCCAGTGGCTGGAAATCCCAAGGCAATTTCCGTAAGACATTTATTCCATATGTGACCCCAAATAATACAATGAATTTTGTACATTTTGTAATTCCCTTTCACACAAAATAGTTTATTTAATCTTCAAAAATCCCTGTAAGATAGAAATAATTCTTATTGTTATCTGTCAAATATGAGGCTCAAAGGGGACTAAAGAACAATTTTTAAATTTGCATTACTTCTCACCAAAAAACTAGAACATACCCCCAAATGTTATGACACCAACTCCTATAGATTTTCCCAACCCACACACAGCCCTGTATGTTCTAATGATGATGCCAATGGCGAAATAAAATGAAAGTCACCTCATAGATATTAAGTGTAACCAGTGCCCAAATAATTAAAATGTAAAAATGTTAATCCCACTATTTAACATAACAAACATAAACTATTATGGTTGAATGGATCCAACACTTTTTTAATTTTTAAATTTATTTTTGAGAAAGAAACAAAAAGAGTGAGTGGAGGAGGGGGCAGAGAGAGGAGAGAGAGAATCCCAAGCAGGCTCTGCACTGTCAGTATGGAGCCAATGCAGGGCTGAAATCCATGAACCGAGATCATGACCTGAGCTGAAACCAAGAGTCGGACACTTAACCGACTAAGCCACCCAGGCACCCCGAGTCCAACATTTAAAAAACAAAATTTAGTCAAGCTTATTTTTATGGTTTGTCTAGGTAAAAACTTTTGGTGTAATGTAGATGAACTCTGTTGGAACTGCCCTGGGGTTTTCCCTAAAATGCACATGTGATCTAACACATCACATTTTCTTTTCCTTTCCACTTGTCTCACTTTCACATCTGCAAAAAATATTAATGAAGAGTACACCAAAGGGGACAAATGGCAGATTGAAGACAAGTCTAGGCTAAGATTCTATACATATTTCTGTGCCCAAAACAAACAAACAAAACCCTGATTTTTATCTGTAGGGATTTAAAAATTTAAAAATATTTGTTTGAGAGAGAGAGAGCAGGGGGAGAGGGGCAAAGAGAGAGAGAGAGAGAGAGAGAGAGAGAATCTTAAGCAGACTCCATGCCCAGCATGGAGCCTGAAGCAGGACTCCATCTCACAATTGTCAGATCATAACCTGAGCCAAAATCAAGAGTCGGACACAACCAACTGAGCCATCCAGGTGCCCTGAAAAAGTTTTTTAATTCAACACAATTAGTGAAATATTTGTCGAGCACCTACTTGATGAGAGGCATTATGAGATATCCCTCGGGGGATGCAAATATCAGTGAGACATTACAGACTTAATATCCAGCAAGACAAGCTGAGGAGATAAGTACACTGGTAACTATGGTACAAGGCGGCATGTGAACCATTTTTCAAGAGTTTGTAAATAGAAAGATTTTCTCAAGCCTTTTAGAAATTAGAAAAGGATTTATGAAGGAACTAACATTTGTTTGGTCCATTTAGAGGTAGGATTTTGAGAGGAATGGAGGAAGGGTATGTCATACATAGGGAGCTTGCTGGAAAGACTGGCCATGAAAGCAACAGGGACTGAGAAGGACAATGGGCCAGGAGGAGCACTGGATTTCCCAAATGGGACTTAGATGTAGATTTTGGAAGTAGCTCTTATTGAGACTAAAGAACAAGATTTTATAAGACACAAAAGCAAAGACAGGAACTTATCACAGGGGTAGCAGTAGCAAATGTACTGTACCATTATTGAAGTAAGAGAAAGATATGGCCAAGAAGGAGGCTTGTTAAAAAGTGATGCCATTTAGCAGCGTGGTTCAGGGTTTTCCTTGGTGGTTAACCACTTGGAGGTCTAACCTGGTCTTAAAAATGTAGAATGTTCTGGTTTCTCTGAGATAGTGACTTATTGGTCCATTTTCCAAATGTCCCTTAGTTCTTTGAGGATACAGAATTGTTTTCAAATGGTTAATAGGTTTTGGGGGAATTCAAAAATCTACCGATGTGCTGAGTCTAGTCTCTCCTCTGAAGCCCCAGCTGAGGTTCCTATAGGGTGTTTATCCAGGGCCATGGACAGGAACAGCCTGAGAGAAAGACAGCAGGAAATCTTTGGGCAAGCTCAAAGAACAGCATGTGGTTTTCTGTGTCTGCAAGGTAGGGAAATGTCAGTTGAGGTTGAACTAGGGAAAAACATATAAGGCAAAGGGGTTTCAAAGTTGATTTGGGGGATAGTGGGTAGCAGTTGGAGTTTTGTGTATTTTATGTTTGTTTTGGGAGGTGAGTGGTATCAGAATCATCTATTTTCAAGAACTGAGATATTAACCAAAAATTTCAGCTTTTATTTGGATCTTTGACACATCAGATCATAACCTAGGAAACCATGAAGAATCTTATAAAGGTAATATTATTAAGTAATAGAAGTATTTATAGAAAAAGGGATAATAACCATAATAATGAACATTTCTAGGGTAGTGGTGATAATAAGAAACCTTTGAGCACTCAATATATGCCAAACGCTTTATTAAGTCCTTTATATTCATTATCTCAATCACTATTTCACAAGGAGTCTGTGAGTAGGTGTTGCAAGCCCCATCTTCTGAATTGGAAAAATGAAACTCAAAGGTAAAATAATTTGTCTAGGATGAGACAAAGCAGTGGGACTGGATGAGCTCTCAGTAGCCTTCTTCCTATCAAAATTTATTAATTCTAACAAAAAAGCAAACACTTTGCCCTTACAAAGCTTTTATATTTCTGTTTGACCAGTCCTCAGATAGACTTTCTAATACCTCAAACTTAAAGATGCTTTTAGAGTTGATAACATTTTGCTTTATTAATTTTGGTATGGTTTATAGGTTATTTATCTTCTAAAGATTAGAGGTGAACAAATGATCTCATGGACAATGATTCAAACAAAGTCAATGGCTAAACAGTAGCAAATACAAGATCCAAATGATTGATTTCCTATAAAAACAGAATCCAGATTACAAGTAAGACATATATATTTTGCATCCTGTGTGTGTGTGTGTGTGTGTGTGTGTGTGTGTTACTTACAATTTCAAGTCTTATATTTTGCTAGTAAGTTCTGACTATGGCATGTTTGAAATTTAAGCCCATCCCCTCCCTCTTATTATGTGTTTCAAGAATTTTTAAAGAATTATTTCAGGAAAATAGCAAATAAGGTCTCTTCTTTCTAAGATCTTGAAAGTTTCTGAAATCCCCTATTCCAGGACTAAATTTTTATTTCTTGCCTTTGAAAATACCAAAATGGCCAGAAATAAAGTATGTCATAAAAAGATTAAGTTAAACTATTTACATATAGTATATGAATAAACTTCTTTTGATATTATAGTTCTCCTTGTTGAAAGTAGAATACAAATCAGAAAATACATTATAACCATGTAAATTATCTAACTGTATTCAAGATTAAAAGAAATGTGTGATCTACCCAATTAATATTCACAAAATATATCTTTTTATATAATTACTTTGGAAGTAATTGCAAGCTTAAACATGTCAGTCAAACCTAAATTTACTCTATGGTTTAAAATATTTTCAATATCTTACTATATTAAAAAGTCTATTTTTAACAATGAATTTGTAGGAGAAAAACTCTCCAATTTAATCTTAGTTTTCATTGCTTTTTTGGTGTATTTTCAAAGCTCATCAAAGCAAAGAATTTCACAAAGTGCTCCTTCAAATTCTACCCTATTATCATAAATTTTAAAGTCTTTAAAATTCTAAACTTTTTTAACTTGTTTAAGAATTATACCCTCTTTTTCAAGGGTCTTCTTAACCTGATAAAGAAATTAATGTAAAAAAAGACTTATTTACACATATATTTTAAAATGTTTTACATTTCCAATTCTATTGTTATCTGTAGAATCCAAAATATCTGTGCTTTTATTATCCAATGAACCATGACCTTATACTGATAACATTTGCACAATGGAGATTTGCAAAGGAGATTATCAGAAACTTGATCACATATAATTTATTACTGAATCAAATTGAATTTTTAAATTGAATCTTCAAAGATAATTTATTTACAATAGCACCAAAAGAGAAATTGCTTTATCTGATTATACAAATAAATAACAAATACTAGAACTTCCTTTGGGTGCATAGATGGCTTAGTCTGTTGAGCATCTGACTCTTGATTTTGGCTCAGGTCATGATTCCAGGGTTGTGAGATTGAGCCCCACATCAGGCTATGCTCTGAGTGTGGAGCCTGCTTAAGATTCCCTCTCTCTTTCCCTCTGTCCCTCTTCCCCACTCACTCTCTCTCTCTCTCTCTCTCTCTCAAATTAAAAAAAAAAAAAAACTAAGAAAAACTTTTTTGTATTCTATAAAGATTATTCACGAGTGTAAAACACTTAAAAGATAAGCATTATGTGTTTTGGAATTAGTCTTATTTTTTTATTTGTGGAAAAAGGGAAATTCATTGTTTGGCTTGTTTTCTTAAATTAAAAAAAAATCAAGCTACTTTTTTTTGAATATTTATTAAAGACTAAACAGGAAATAATATTTTAGCAAGGGAAATCCATCATATAAAGTCAAAATATTTTTGTAGATATTTACTGATTTATATCATAATAAGCATGTCACTAAGCATGGGCTAGCATAAAATATCATAAATTTTCCAAAGGATAGTCTTGATAGGTTATCTCCTAGGGACTGCTGTTCCCAAGAGATTGGCCATGCTGCTTGCATTGGTTTCCTATTGCTGTTTACAACAAATTATCACAAATTTAATGGCTTAAAACAACAGAAATTTGTCTTACAGATCTGGAGGTCAAAAGTCCTAAATGGGTTTCACTGAGCTAAAATCAAAGTGTCAACAGGACTTTATAGGAGAGAGTCTACATTCTTGTTTTCTCCAGCTTCAGGGGCCACCTGCACTCCTTGGCTCGGGGCCCTTCTTCCACTTCAAAGTCTGTGCCTTCAAATCTTTCTGATTTGGCTTCCATCAACACATCTCCTCTCTAACTCTTTTAAGGACCGTGTGATTACATTGGTCCCACTTGGATAATCTAGGATAATACCCCAGTGTCAAGGTCCTTAGCCACATCTTCAAACTCCCTTTTGTATATAAAGCAACAGATTCTCAGAGGTCTCAGAGATTAGGGTGTGAACATCTTTGGGAGGGCCATTATTTTGTCTATCACCTTGCCACGATTCTGAAAATGTTACCTAAAGCTTTCAGGTCCAGGCATTTTTCCTGGGCACTATTTGAAGTTGCTCCCATTTTTGTTTTATTTTGTTCTATTTTATATTGTGGTGTTATAAGGTCAAAAAAAAAAGTAAACTCCTAATGGAATGTAGTTTGTAGAACATTTACATGAAACAAGTTTTATGGCTATGTGTATGTTTGTTTATGTGTGTGTGTTTATGTGCATAACTCATTCTATGGGTCCAGCAACAACTTGCAGTTGATATACAAACATAAATAAGGTGTAGTTTCTGGGCAACATAAAAGGAAGTGGCTAAAGAACATGTCTCTGTGTTAGTTCTGGTCTCAATCTCCCTCCATCTCCCTAGTTCTCTTCCATCTGACTTCTTCAGGGCCATCTGTTGATTGATGCCATTTCTTTTTTTTTTTTTTTTTAATATTTATTTATTTTGTGGAGAGTGAAAGTGGGAGAGGGGCAGAGAGTGGGGGACAGAGGACCTGCACTGACAGGTTGACAGCAGTAAGCCCAATATGGGGCTCGAACTCACAAACCCTGAGATCATGACCTGAGCTGAAGTCAGATGATCAACCTACTGAGCCTTTCAGGTGCCCCGATGCCATTTCTAAACTAAAAACTTCTTTGTATCAGAGCTGATATACCAGCTGCAAAAATTTCCCTCATGTGCCTACCATGACTGAAATTTAAGTCCTGTAGTTCATCACCTATCCACTTTTAAGAAGGAGACAATATGAAGTAGAGGTTAAGAGCACGGACTTTGGAGTCAGCTCCCTGGGCCTGAATCCATGTGACTGTGTGTTGTGGAGCACATTAATCTAGCTCTGCCTCAGTTCTATTTAATCTGTAAAATAAAATGATAACAGTCACTTTAGAGCTTATTGCGAGGATTGAATGAAATGGCTACTATCTTTAGCTAATCGCTAGCACTCATTAGTTCTAAGCTAACATTTCTTTCCCTATGTGCTACCACCCAGATTCATGTAAATGTGAATGCTTGAGTAGGGGTTGCAAGAGACACAACACACATTTATAAACATACATTTTGGAGTTCAGGGAGGAAGTCTAAAGACTAAAAGATGAAGGTTATGTGTTTTCTATGAAGTGGCCCCTTCATATTTACAGTTTGTATTTGAAAACTGGCATTTGAAATTTGCAAACTTGACATTGCTTATTACAATTTTAGAAGACTCATTTAAGCCAAGAATATTATAATCATGTAGGCAGACAAAATAATTAGGTTATATACCATTTATTTAATTCTAAGATGGAGTGTAAAAAAACTGGTCCAACCAGAACTGGAGAAGTGGAATGGTCACAGTGAAGCATCATCCATTGCAAACAAATTATATATACAAGCAAAATTAGAAAGTAATCAAAACCCAGCCCTGGACACCACTGTACAATATAAAGTTTCTCACCTTTTTTAGCCCCAATCATCACGAAACCAGGTCATATATGTGCTTTTGAGTACAGGTTCTGCGAGGAAGCCAGTTCCAGTAGGGTAAGAGATGTTGGTTTATTTCAACAAGTAGGGATACTTTAAAAAATTAGGTGTCAAGCTACGTTGTGCCCCCATTTTACCAAACCAGTGACAAAAGGCAAATGAAGAAGAATAAAAGCATGTCCATATTTCCCAAGGAGGTGGAAAAAGAAATCAGAAAGGAATTTTTCTCTCCAGTCCCCTTAAAAAATAAATTAGGAAAAATAGAGAAAGAGAATTTTTGTTTCCTTGTTGACTTCACTGAAAGCCAGAGGCATTTTCCCAGTCATTTGACCATGAATCTAGAAAGAAATCTAGAGATGGGTTGAATCCATAGGTAACCCTTATATTGGACAAAGTGCAAGCTCAAATCCTGTTAGTCATCAGTCACGTGAGGTACGTGAGTGCAAGTGCTGGATCTGAGTCTACAGGAGTGATGGGGACTGTATGCTGGAGAACGCATCCTCCATCTGAAGGTGGCAATCACCCTTTAGCTCCAACTCTTCATCGCTTTGTTATGATACTTTATAAGTATCTCCTGACATTCAAAGTGTTTTAAGAGAAGCCAGAAGTCTAGATTTCCATTTAAATTCTCTGACATTTTTTAATGATGGCAACACTGGTATCTTTTTAGAATATCGTAAGGGCCGAGATACTGAAAGACAAATAAAAGGCCTGTGGGTCATGAGTTCACGACCTGTGGTGCATATGCTAAATAACCTCAAAATTAATTGACATTTATGTATAAAAAATCAGTTATAAAGGGTTACTTTCTTTTCTTCTTTGCAAATATAACAGAAATGTTTATTCTAGATATGTTTAAATATAACAATTTTCACCAATAAACCAGGGTGCACCTCTACCTTGCAATTATAGTGAAGAAAAGGTATGTAAGAAAGTTATTTAAATAAGCACCTAAATAGGAGCTCATGCATGGCTCAGTAAGATAAGCATCCAACTCTTAATTTCGGTTCGGGTCACGATCTCACGGTTCGTGGGATGGAGCCCCGTGTTGGGCTCCGTGCTGACAGCACAAAACCTGCTTGGGATTCTCTCTCTCGTCCTCTCTGCCCTTCTTCCCCTTTTCCTCAAAATAAATAAATAAACTTTAAACATAAGTAACTAAATAGATTTTCTTTCCAAACAAATAATTTTCAAAATGTGCATGCATTTCATGTCACCATATATATAAGATTTTTTAAAATTATGAATAAAAATAACAACTAAACTATCAAAATTAACTTATATGAGAATTTCTCCTTCTAGTCATGATGGAGTAACAGGGACAGAATTTTCCATCTTGCCTGAAAAAATTTAAAATACTGACAAATTATATGAAACAGTGGTTTTTCAAGTCAGTGAACAGCAGGCAATGAAAAACAGTGATTTCTGAGAGATAGAAGAAAAAAATGAGCTAGAGCTCTACTACCTAGAGAGAGTTACCAGGTCACAAAACAGAGAGAAGAAACCCAGGAAGAGCCCAGGGAATTCTGAAAGGTGAAGAGATGGAACCAGAAGTCATGAGAATCCAAGATATATCAACAGTGACATACAATATAAATAACCTAACACCCCAGTTAAAAGGCAAAGACTGTCAGATTGCATACAAAAGCAAGATCGAACTATATGCTGCCTAAAACAAACCCACTTTAAATATAAATATACAAATAGATTTAAAGTAAACCATGCCCTATCTGTATACAATAGAATGTAGCCAGCAATAAAAAAGAATGAAATCTTGCCATTTGCAACAACATGGATGGAGCTAAGGAGCATGATACTAAGTGAAATAAATCAGTCAGGAAAAGACAAATACATGGAGCACCTGGGTGGCTCAGTCGGTTAAGCATCAGGCTCCTGATTTCAGCTCAGGTTATGATTGCATGGTTCATGAGATCAAGCCCTGTGTTGGGCTCTGTGCTGACAGCAGAGAACCTGCTTGAGATTCTCTCTCTCTCTCCCCCTCTCCCTGCCCCTCACCTGCCCATGTACACATGCTCTCTGTCCCTCTCAAAATAAATAAATAAACATTAAAAAAGAAAGACAAAAACAAATACCATATGATTTCACTCATATGTGGAATTTAAGAAACAAAACAAATGAGCAAAGGAAAACAAAAAAGAGAGACATAAAAACCAAGAAACAGACTCTTAACTATAGAGAGCAAAGTGATGGTTACCAGAGGGCAGGTGGGTAGGGATATGAGTGAAATAAGTGATAGTGATTAAAGAGTGCACCTACCATGATAAGTACTAAGTAATGTATAGAACTGTTGAATCACCATATTGTATACCGGAAACTAATATAACACTCTATGTTAACTATATTGGAATCAAAATTTTAAAATAAATAAGCTATGCTCACACTAATCAAAACAAAGCAGAAGTAGCTATATTAATATCATAATATATATTAGTATATCATTACCCAGTCAGGATAAATAATATCCTAAATACTAACATCTTACATCTTACTAATGTAATATGGATATGTTAAGATGAAAAATATAGACTTTAGAACACAGAATATTATCAGTGTTTAAAAGGGCCATTTCACAATATAAAGGTGTCAATTCATCTGAGCAACATAACAATTGTGAACATTTATCTACCTAATAACAAGATTTCAAAATACATTATAGAGGGGCACCTGGGTGGCTCAGTCAGTTATGCATCCAACCCTTGGATCTCAGCATCCAACTGTTGGTTTTGATCTCATCTTGAAATCACAGTTTGTAAGTTCGAGCCTGACATCAGGCTCTGTGCTGATGGCACAGAACCTGCTTTGGATTCTGTCTCTCCTTCTCTTTGCCCCTCCTATTTGTGCTCTCTCTCTCTCTCTCTCAAAAAATAAATAAATAAATAAACTTAAAAAATGCATTATAGAAATGCAAGTAGATAAATGCAAAATAATAGTATGAGATTTCAACATTCCTGTCTCAATAATTGATGTAAGTAGACAGAACATCAATATGGAGATAGAAGTCCTGACCAATACTGTCAACTAACTTGACCTAAATAACATTTATAGAACACTCACTGAACAACAGGATATATTCTTTCCAAGTACACACAAAGCATTAACCTATATATACCATAAACTGTGACACAAAACATGTTTGAATACACTTATAAGCAATTAAATCATATAAAGTATATAATTGCTCACAGTAAAATTCCATTTCATTTTATTTTTTTAATGTTTTATTTATTTTTGAGAGAGAGAACATGAGCAGAGGGAGGGCGGAGGACAGGGAGACACAGAATCCGAAGCAGGCTCCAGGCTCTGAGCTGTCAGCACAGATCCTGACACGGGGCTTGAACCCATGAACAGTGAGATCATGATGTGAGCTTAAGTCAGACACTTAACCAACAGAGCCACCCAGAAACTGTAAAATTTCATTTTAAATCAATAATAGAAATATACTGAAAGATCCCCAAATATTTGTAACTAAAGTGCACATTTCCAAATTTACATTTAGAAAGTATCTTGAACTGAATGAAAATAAAAATATAACATATCAAAATTTGTGGGATACAGCTAAAGCAAAAGGGAAAGGGAAATAGAGATTTACAAAAAAACCCATATTAGAAAAAAAAAAGATCTCAAATCAACTACTTCAGTTTTAATCACAAGAAACTAGAAGAAAAAAAAGGACAAAGAAAATTGAAGCAGAAGAAAGGAAATAATAAAGATCATAGCAGAAATAAGTAAAATAGAAAACAAAAACAATATGATTTTCTTCCAGAAGACTGAAGAGGAGGGAATACTTACCAACTTGGTGTATGATACCATTACTTTTATACCAAAACCTGATAAAGACATTCCAAGAAAATAAAACTATAGACAAATATCCCTTGACAACCTTAAAATAAAATAAGCAGTTGGTTTACTAGCAAATGAGTTTATTCAGAAATAGCAGAGAAATTGCAATTCAGAACATGCAAATTATGGCAAGCTAGAAGCAAGTCCAGAGAACAAAGAGAAGTGTTCAGACTTCCTGACTCCATTTTGAAGGAAGTTTCCCTTTACTAATTTTCACACCCTCTTAAACCTAGATGGTAACTCCTTAACAAAATTTTGTCAAATGGCTGAGGTAGATTTATTTCAGGAATGAAAGCTGGTGTAACATTAAAAAATCAATCAATATAATATAATGTATTAACAGATTAAAAAAGAAAAACCATATGACTATCTCAATAAATGTGGAAAAATATTTGATGAAATTGGACATCAATTCCTAACAAAAACTCTCAGCAAACTAAGAATAGGACTTCCTCAAATAAAAATACCTACAAAGAGATTATAGCTCACATCGTACACAGTGGTAAAACACTACATGCAAAAATGAAGGAAAGAGCAAAGATGTCAGCTCTCACCATTCCCACTCAACCATGTGCTAGATATTGTCATATCAGTGTAATCAATCAAAATAAAGAATATGTTTTGATAAAAAAATTAAAACTGTATTTGTTCACAGACAGGTACATAAGAAAACTTTCGGGAGAGTAGATATGTTCCTTATATTGATTGTGTGATTTCACATTAGGTGCAAATGCCAAAACTTCCCAAACTGTACACCTTAAAGTACAGTTTATTGTATGTTAATAATACTTTAATAATGTTTTAAATTGTTTGTATATAATAAGGTAAATTTATTAACTCACATAATAGGAAGTCCCAAAGTAGAGCATCCATTAAATCAGCTTTTCTGGTATCAAGATTGCTCTATTTCAACAACTGTAGGCTTCACCTGTCATTGTATTAGGATGACTACAGTATCTATAGCCATTGTGTTCCTACATAACAAAATCCAAGTGTAAAACAAAACAAAACAAAACAAAAAAATCAGGGAGGGACATGTGTTGTCCTAAGTATCTTTTTAAGAGTGGAGATCGTTTTTCTAAGAAACTGCTGTTCACCTATGAATCAGCCAGAATTTCATAAATGCCCAGTCTAGCAAGGACAACGGAAATATATATGGACTTAAAGTATTTATTTCATCTCCTAAAATATATGGATCCTCCAATATCTGAATAAAATCAGAGTTCTGATAACAAGAAGATGAATACAAATGTCTTTCAAGAGAGCTATATCATCAGTGACTGACAATCATTAAGTGGCTACTTAGGATATTGCATCATCTCGTTGGTTGGGCTTAAAGAATTCTTTATTGCTAACAAAAGATATATGCATTTTTGAAACTCTGGGGGAAAATGTTAGAATGGCACAGCTTTTGAGAATTCCTAATTTATTCAAAATTATCTTTAGTGGGGATCTAATGAATTTTGAGCAGCTTTTTCCACACTCCAAAGATGAATCACTACTTACATAATATTTGTATATCCTCCTGATGTCTAATATTAATTGGAATTATGGGATGTCTTAAAAATATAAATATGCACTAACCCAAAATAGTTGAAAATAGGAACAATGGAAACTCACTTTTAGAATATTCTTTTGTGCATCGAATGCATCTATTAGATCAAAGGTCATAACAAGGAAAAATACAAAGAGTCAAGAGAATTTGATGAGTATGCTTTGGAGGGTATTCATAAATTACAAAAGGTTCCCACTGAGCAAATTTGAAGAAAATACAGAGATATTTATCAGACAAACTTTAGAAAGCAAATAAATTCCCAAAGTGGAAGGTCTGAGAATTAGTAATAACATTAATGGATATACTGTCAAATATGGGACAATTTCCAGTTTTCAGCACAAATCCTAGATTAGAAACTGGCAAATGTTTAATCCAGCTTCCATCTCTGACCTCAACAAAGCAGAAAAAAATCAGGCGAAAAATCTCTGTGTTAAATCCAGTGGGCAGGGCCAGGCAGTTGGGATCTCACCAACTTGTGGAGATAAGAGCCATTCCCATCTCATCCTCCTTCATTTCCCCCATGAGACAAATATCTTGGAAGATCCAGAAACCATCAGGTGACAAGAGGATCTAACGAGACCAATGTCAACACCTTTTCCTCAACAAGTATGAAAACCTCAACAGACACTCCTGACTCTTTCTCTTCAAAATAACGACTACTAAGTCTCAGAGCTGGAGAACAAGAGAACATACTGCATGTCTTGTTTTGACCATAGTAACCCAAACAAGTGAGTTTCTCTTCTTTCATACTCTTTTACTTCTTCAAATATAAACTGATCTTTTAATTTCAAAAAGAAGCTGTTGATTTGGAATGAATATATCTGAATAACTGCTCTGATTCTGCACTTCTCTTTGCTCTGCATTCTTCATGCTATTTGATTGAGTACCTATCTCTGCAGAGTGCTATGAGTGGTGAGACAGATTAGGCAGCAGGTAGAGGAGAGCAGGTAATACACAGTGTCTATCTTTAGGAAGCTTCACATAATGAGAAATGATGCCTTAAGTTTCTGCTAATAGAAAGCATTCCACAGAGAGGAAAATATCTGAATATCTCTAGTTTAACCTCAGATGACCTTGAATGAGGGGTTCCATGGCCTCCTTTGTTCAAATAAACATGTTATTCCTGGGTTTGACATGGTAGAGATTCTTTTTCCAGATTTGCTACTTTATCCCCTTCTTTTGAAAAGGTGTTGAAAAGGACTATAATATATCCAAATTTTAAGAAGTTTGCACTGAGACCCACTGAATTCATATGTCCTTCAGAGGTATAAGTACTTTAATTTGCTTTTAAATTACCACACAGCACTCTGAAATCACTGCGTGGACAGGAACCAACAGCTCTTGGCTGGTTAGAGCCTGAAACCATCTGCTTCCCTAGTTCTCCCATGTTGCTATCCTCGACACTTTCTAGTTTCCTGGTCAGAGGGGACAAATTCTTCTTTATATTCCAATATTCCTCCCACATACTCCACACGTCTTCAAAATGCCTTCTGTCAAATGCAGGCATTATTGAAATGACTTATCAAGTGAGGTGGGCAGGGGAAGCTAGTATCCCAACTCTCGTGCCTGGCTAATGGGAATGTGCTCACCAATTCCACTCACTGGCTTAATAATAGACGTTACAATGCTCCCTCCCCTCATGCTTAATCCCCATCTTCTCCATCTTGAGTTCACAGTTATTGAAGAGACGTCTATTTCCCTTTCACTCACTAACCCCTCCTCTTCAAAAATTTCACCTCCCTAACATATATGTGTTTGTGACAAAAAGTCTTCAAATCAGTCCTTGATTCTCATTCATTTTTCTAAAGGATGCACCATATAGTATAATGCATGGATACTTATTATTAAACGATAAAGACTTAAGCAATTCTAAGCATTCCATGGTTCTAAATATAACCTTGTGTAATAAAAATTTAGCTTGTAATTTGTTTGGGAATTCACCATTTAACTGTCTGGGAATGACATCCATTCTCCAGATGTCCTCATCCCCATTGGTCACAGCTTATTATAAATGACCATCAGTGGAATACTCATCAAGGCAGTTCTCCTCCAGCTTTGTAAAAATTTTAAATAAATAAATAAATAAATAAATAAATAAGAATTATTCTCCCTTTTCTGGGAGATTGTAAAGAATGGAATATTTCAGTTGCACATGTCTTCAGCATTAAATTCTTCCCAAAGAAAAGTGTCATGATATAAATCAACCCACGATAGTAATAAACTTCTGACTACTCCTAGAAACTACAAGATAATAACTTTTTTTAATTTTATTTTTTTAAATTTACATCCAAATTAGTTAGCATATAGTGCAACAATGATTTCAGGAGTAGATTTATTAGTGCCCCTTACCCATTTAGCCCATCCCCCTTCCCACACCCCCTCCAGTAACCCTCTGTTTGTTCTCCATTTTTATGAGTCTCTTATGTTTTGTCCCCCTCCCTGTTTTTATATTATTTTTGTTTCCCTTCCCTTATGTTCATCTGTTTTGTCTCTTAAAGTCTTCATATGAGTGAAGTCATATGATATTTGTCTTTCTCTGGCTGACTAATTTCACTTAGCATAATACCGTCCAGTTCCATCCATGTAGTTGCAAATGGCAAAATTTCATTCTTTTTGATTGCCGAGTAATACTCCATTGTGTATATATATATATATATATATATATATATATATATACCACATCTTCTTTATCCATTCAAGATAATAACTTTTATACATGTATTCATTCAAGAGAGCTAGAGTAGGTGAGAACCCACCATTTGCTGTCCATTAGACAATTTCCATAAAGCTGTTTTTTGTTACTGTTTTTATGAAAGCATAGGAAAATGCAAAAGACAACATGCATTAGGAGACAACATACATTTGAAATCATACCATGTATTGTGAAGAATATTTTTCTTATGTTATATATATTATACACATATATTACTTATATTTTACTTATGGTTATCTTATTTAGTCTTTATAAGAAGCCTGAGAGGTTGGTAATAATGCACATTTTACAGAAAGGAAACAAGCTCAGCAAGCTCAGGTAACCTACCAACATCACACAACCAGTGGTGACTCCAGTCTATCTATTCCACAGTGCACATGCTTCCACTGTATCATGGAAGAGGACATGATCCCTGGAGAAATTTATCTAGTGAAGATCAGTTAAACATGGTCTACTAGAGTCATTTCATTGGCCACATCTGAGTTGACTCAGACTCTGGGGGTGTTCCAAAGACTTTAGCTCTCTGCCAACTATGGTTGAGTCAGAAACAAACAAGCAAACAAAGGAGGAAAAGTCTCAAGTATGGGAAGTGAATTAACATCCAGCAGCTCTAAGAATGGGTTAACATGACTACACATCAGTCTGTCTGATACAAGATATTTACAAAAATAATTAGCCTAACCTCCAAATTAAAGGAGGAACATCACCATTACTTAAGTGTGCCTATAAAAGATCCAGTATGGTGTTTTCTTTGCAAAAGAAAATCTTAGCAACCTCTGCAGTATCCTGGGTGTTTACCCACAATATGTTGGGGAAAGTAGGAGTTTAGCTAAATGTAAATATCTATAAATCATCTCCTCCAAATGACAAACAACAAAGATAATTTACTCTATTTTTCTGCTGAAGTAGAATGTCCACCAACAATAAAATATCAAGTAGTACAGAAAAACTCTGAAAGAAAGATATCTTAGAACATAGTTACTGCTAAAGCCGTAAGAAAAGCAACCGCAGTTAATGCAAAGCGATAATTATAGCGTTCTTTCAAATCACCCTTAATGACAGAAAACACAGCCTAGCCTCATTAGTAAACCACGAGCTACAGTCCAACTAATGGAACCCACTGGCAATCTCAATAAATATTCCATTTCTGAGAGCCTTTGTAGAGAAAATGGTTTAAGGGAGAGGAAGGGGAGAAATAATCAATTTTCTTTAAAGACTCTTGCTGCTTATAAAATTATAAATCAATCATCTATGTGTTGCTTAAGAGGCTAAGACAATGGAAACAAATGGGAGAAAATACTGTTTCGAAGACACACGTCTATTGTTGACTTAAGACAACAGATCATTTAAGTAATCTGAACCACTGCAATTTTTCCCAAATGCATAAAAACATCAGAGCTAATCAACTGTCATATTGTCAAGCTCAATCATACACAATCCTATCTTCACTACTTAAGCCATTTTCTTTCTCTCCTGTTATTTCAAACATTTCCTTTGAAGTTAAAAAAGGAATAAAATCATTTTTGAAGGGTGCCGAATGTATGGGCCTTTTAACAGAAGGACATTTGCAAAAGGGAAAAAAGCATGTGGCACATTGAAGGAGAAATAACTGACTCACAATCTCTTACCAAGTTAGAATTTTTAGGAAAAAAAAAAAGTTTTAAATTAAAGTCACAGTAACACGGTTCAGATAGAAAGGGCCTCCATTACATTTCCATGATATTTCTTTTCTGAATCATCCGAAATCTAGTATACTTTCATCTTACCCTATGGCCTTCTTCTGGAAAAGACATAAAATAAAACCCTGCAATTAGCTTAAAAAATGTGACAAACTCGATATCATGAAATATAAATAAGAACTAACTGGCAGAGCATGACAAAACAAAAAGCTTCAAAGACAAAAACTCAGCAGAAAGATAGAAATTTATCTTCCTATGTGGTCAGACATTAATTAGTTTTACTTATTTCAATGCCTCTCTGAAAATACCTATGATCTAGGTTGAGATAGACTATGCAATTTACTCATCAAAAAGAAATGTACATCTTATTCTTTTTAGTCTTCCACTGATTCTGATTTACATATGCTTAGTACATAAAAAGTGTTGCAAAAGTATTTTTTCCTAATACATATAATATATTCTGAAATGCTCAATACCTAGCAGGCTAGATAGCTCAGAATTCTGTTCCAGTGTTTTGCAAACATAAGACATATGGTCCATGAAGTTTCTTCCGCACATTTTGGACCAAAGCTGTTAAAGAAAGCAACTTAAATAAATTCTCTAAAATAACTTTTCAAGTGATTCCGAAATTTGTGAAAAATAACCCAATGCAACTGGTTTCAGATTTCAGAATTAATTTTAAATTGGAGAGTTTGATCAGGTATGGAATTATCTCTCATTAAACTTTTTAATCCTGATTAAAGTTAGCCAAACCTATAGACATAAAACCAATAATTTACATTTGGTTTCAAACTGGCTTCAAATTCCATTAGATTTAAAATTCATAGTAAAACTTGTTTAGTAGATGCATTAATTTTCTGTTGCTATATAGCAAACTACTACAAATTCAGTAGCTTATAACAACATCCACTTCCTATCTCAGTTTCAGAAGACTTAGAATCTCTGGGTTCTCTGCTCAGGGTCTCCCTAGACTGAAATCCAGGTGGTGAATGGGGGTGTAGACTCATCTGTATCTCAAGATCCTCCTCCAAATTCATTCAAGTTTTGGCCAGCATTGGGATCCTTGCGATTGTAGAAATGAGGTTCCTGTGTTCTTGCTGCTATCAACTGGAGGCTATTCTCAATTCCTGGAGTCTACCAGCTGTTCCCAACCACACAGCAACCTTCACAACACAGAGGTTTGCTCCTTCAAGGCCAGCATAAGAATCTCCTTTACTTATGGGACACCTGGGTGTCTCAGTCGGTTAAGCATCTGACTTCAACTCAGGTCGTGATCTCACGGTTTGTGGGTTTGAGCTCCAAATCGGGCTCTGTGCTGACAGCTCGGAGCCTGGAGCCTGCTTCAGATTCTGTCTCCCTCTCTCTCTGTCCCTCCCCACTTGCGTTCTCTCTCTCTCTCTCTCTCAAAAATAAATAAACATTAAAAAAATATTTTTAAAAAGAAAAGAATCTCCCTTACTTTTCATATCTTTACCTCTTTGAAGGACCCACCTTATTAGATCAGGTCCACCCCAATAATCTTTTCGGTAATTCAAAGCCATTAGAGACCTTAATTATATCTGCAAAATCCCTTCTGCTATATAACATAATGTAATCATGGGAATGACATTCTACCATATTCACAAGTCCCAATCATAGTCAGTGGGGGAGAATTTTATACATTGTATACACAGGGGGTGGGTATATTCGAATTCTGTTTACCATAGATGCTTGTAAAAATAACACTACCATAAAATGCTACTATATTTTATGAGAAGTTAGATTATTTTTGTTTCTTGAAACAACAAGGTTATTTCAATAGAATTTACTCATACATACAAACAGTACAAATCGTTGCAGTTCATTTCCACAAGACTTTGGATGTCACAGAATTTGGTGAAGCTTCTGTAGCCTTCCTGCTATGAAAATGTTTTTAATGTATAGAATGTTACTCCACCAGGACAAAAAGAAATCAGCTGTGGTTAGGTTAGCCTTTCCCTCCCAGGCTAGCTCAACCACAGCTTCTAAAGCTGCACACTCAAAATATCTAGGTCCTTTGTTAGTCTGGAATAGATGGGGAAATCACTGGGAGACTTAGTCCATCATAGGGTGGAAACAGGGATTCAGTTCGGATCCTATATATAGATCCAATACCTGGTGTGCCGGCTGCTGCATCCTGTTGGCATCCTGAGCACCACAATGCCTACTCTCTCCCCAACGCTTCTACTTGTGCTTGGTCCATTTAACTGGATTTCTGACACATTTCTTTGGTAAGATCTATGTTTTGCCTTCGAATAAGCTTATTGGCGTGAGTGTCGGACCACCTGCCTCAGATTCTGCCAGGCCCTCCCTGGGCCTCGTCCTCCATGTCCTTGGCTGCTGGACACATGCTCTTTCCCTGGTGGTAGAAAAATTAGAGCCCCTCTTTAACTATCACCTCTTATCTGAGGATTTCTGTTATCTCACTCTTCTCCTGGAATTGAACCTTAGTTAAAAATACTAATCAGAATAGCAAAGTAGCCACGATTCATTTAGTGTCTGCCATATGCCAGGTATTCAGATGGCTACTTTACATTTTTATAAACTTTTCAACAACTTTCAAATGAATTATTATTTCCACTTACTGATAAAGACCGCAGCTCAAAGGGATTATGTAATTTGCACTAGGTCATCGATCTGGTAAACATCAAAGTTGGGATTAAAACCAAGATCTCTCTAGTCCCAAACCCCGTATTCTTGCTCTTCACATTTTTTTTTAACGTTTATTCATTCCTGAGAGAGAGAGAGAGAGAGAGAGAACGAGCGGGGGAGGAGCAGAGAGAGAGGGAGACACAGAATCCGAAACAGGCTCCAGGTTCCAAGCCGGCAGCCCAGAGCCTGATGCGGGGCCCGAACTCACTGACCGCGAGATCATGACCTGAGCTGAAATCAGATGCCCAACCGACTGAGCCACCCAGGCGCCCCATATTCTTTCCTCTTTAAATAGAGGAGAATATTATTTATTTTCCAAACTAGGTCACTTTTGAGACTAAAAGAGAGTCCTATTAATAATTTCAATTAATAAAAATTATTGAAATTAATAATTATTATTACAATAATAATAATAATCAACAACATAGACACAAGCCAAGCCTGTACCAGACACATCAAAAGGTAAAATTTCTTTAACTTTAGCTTTCATATCCTTTACATCTTAAGGCCTGATTTTATGGTAAGTTGCCTCTTAGTAGCCAGTCCAACAATGGGGGTGACTTCTCCAAGTGGATATCAGCTTTCTCCCCTTCCCTGTTGATCAGTGATGCACAGGTCAGAGCATGCTTCAAGGCTATGCCTACCAAGCTATTTCCTGTTAGTCTAACAAAAAGAGGAGACTGAACTTCCGGGTTGTAAAGCCTGACAAGTCGATTTCACATTCTTCAATTCGTTTACATGTAACTCCTCTTCCTGATCATTAACAAGATTTCTCAGTTGTATCTTTAGAGACCAAAGAAGCCTCAAAGTAACTGAGATTTTCTCAATTAAATCTATATACTCAGTTCCCAGAACAGTAATAAACACAAAAGAGTTTTTCAAAATGTTTACTGATTATGATCAATATGGATATCTACACAACTACAATATTTTGGAATATGCAGATGAGGGCATGTACATGTAGGTGGTTTTTACACAGACTCTCTCCTATCTCATTCATCTGTAGCGTGTATCTTTCTATATTTCCTTTTTAAAATCCTCCAGTATTGAATAAAAGCCTCATGAATGGAGGCTCTGGTACAATCTACACAAAGCTCAGTATGCAGTGAGAACACAATGAAGCATACTAAAAAACTGATTTCAATTAACATGGTGTCCCAAAGTCTACAGTTTTCCACAAAGCCCATAATTATATCCACAATTAATTTTTAACTTTCATATTCATTAAATAACTTTAGAAAGGAATTCTGTGGATCCCTAATCCTTTCAGATTCTCTTCAGAAGAAGTGTTATGTAGCCTTTTAACTTAGATAATTCTCATTCAAGTCTTTGCACTTTCAGACTCCTGTGCGGATACATACAAATGACTCTGAGACACTTCTTATTGATTTGGCCCTGCCTTCCTGAGAGGGCAAGAACAAGGTGATCGAATTGTCTTCATAAACTCTGGCGTGAAAATATAAATTTGCCATACAATTTCCCAACATATTATTGTAAGTAAGTGTTGCTTAAAATTCTCCCATGAGAAGATAACCTATATTTAAATAAATTTGAGAAACACTATACTTTCCATTTCATCTCTCAATACTTATTAGCATCTCAAAGACTGTAGCCTGTGGCTATGTCTCCTACCAGGAACAAGGAGACCTAAAGACAAAGACATGCCCAGGTACATTTATAACTAAAGATCTCCTCCTAGCTAACCCCTAAGGGGGAAAGTTGGGCCATAGACTATAGACTGAGGAGCAAGTTACTAACTACCCTGAAGACTCCGTACATTGAAAACTCCTTTCTGGTGAGGTATGGGTAATTCCATAAAGATATTTTCCAGCTCTTCTGGGGACTGGCATCCTCAAGTAGACACTTTAATATCAATTCCCCATTCTTTGAAAGTTGAGCTAGAACCAGAAGCCCTGTGTGGACTTTCCCACTTCTCTAAAAGGCAATCAGAAACAATTCAGCAAAATGGCTATGGTAATATTAATTTATGTAAACATTATGGGGGAATATGGAGAAGTTTGTTTTCAGTATAATACTGAAAGAGAAACTTTGTGCCAACCAGTAGTGATAGTGATGAAGCAAACATAGGTTGGTAAAAGACATATTAAGTGGGTCACAACTTCTAGCTCTGTCCATTCATTGACATGTACCTTGCAGGAACCCATGAAAAACCTTAGCCAGGAAACCCAGCAGCCAAGAAGTGAGCATTCATAAGTCAAAATAGAAATAAGTCATCAGAAAGATAGATAAGAAGTTCACAAGGGACGTTTCTAGGCTTAACCACAATGTGTCGTTTGGTACTGAATCTATTTAGAACCAAGAGAAATCAACATCCTCTCTTTCCCAGAATCCACCTTGAGGAGGGACTTGCCAAACTGTAAACAATAGGCTACGTTTTCCATGCTTGGCACTTGGCGGCCACTTGCATTTGAATTGGCCTTCCAAACGTGGTGCCTCTGTTCATTTAAAAGAGAAAGGACTAGTGCAGGACTTCTGAACCTCAGCACTTCTGTGGGCTCTATCATGGGTTCTATATAAGAGCAGTGGCAGTTCTATCTTAACCTCTGTCCCATGGGAATCCCAGTTAATGTCCAGGTGACATTCCACACATTTGTAGAATCCTGTCTGGCTTCTCTCCTTGGAAGCTATTTGGAGAAGCTATAGTGAGCTGGACTATAGTGAGAATGCACACGTCTGCAGGATGTGAATTCCAATCATCACACTCCCTCCTCATGTTCTTAAGGAGAATTTGCAAGTTTCCTAGTGCTCTTTCTTGGCCTGTAAAATGTAATGAACTCTCAGACATTTTTCAATATTGCAAAAAAAGAATTCAAAAGAAATGGAAAACCTCATGTGTTTCCCCAATTGATGGACTAACTCTGCTAAATGATACTTTATCAGGTTAATTTTGAGAGACAACCCCTTTATTGATACAAAAAATCTTCTGTCTCCACTGATTCACTTAATTATTGACTAAATTCAAGATGCTTGGGAATGAGAAGTAGATTTACAAATACTGGAGTCTTTTTCATACAATTAAAAGCACACTTAATGGTACCACGAAAAGTCTTCTCTGTGAGCCAAGTGACCGCATAATGTGCATTAGGTGAAATTCCAGAGGTTTAACGATTGATTTTCCCTACAAATTGTGCAAAGTGAATGCAACACTAAAAGCAAGGAGTGCTGTCAAGTAAGGACTATAATTAACAAAACAAGCTTATGAAAAAATAAAAAAGATGAAAATGAATCCAGTTCACCTTGAGAGAAGCCCCTGAGTAACAGGTTAAGTAATATATTCAGTAACTTAATACAGTTGCTAAGGAAACAATTGTTTGCAAAAGAGGATTAATGGTAAGAAGGAACCAGACTCAAATACCAGACTTAATCTCATGTTTTCATTATGCAGGAAAGATCACAAATTGATAAGGGCCTGTCAGTTGAATCTGCAACATCCAAGCAATGCTACACCTAATTGTATAATACATATAACAGATGTGGATTCCCACTGGAAAACAAAAATATACCAGATACACGTAGAGAAATGTACGGGCTTAAATGGACATTAAATGACATGTTAAGATGACCTGGAAAATAATGCCATATACCCAATATATATAAAATGTAGATAAGACTAAAGTAAACATAAGTTTGTCTAATGAAATTCTAACACCTTGCAGAAATAGTTTTTATTTTTCTAATTTTATCTTCTTATATTTTGGAATACTTAAAATTCTCATTTAGGAATGTCATTAAAGGGTGAAACTTAGAAGAAAAGCTAATGCTTTAACTTTCAATTCTTTCAAACAACAAGCAACAAAAATTCTGACTTGTAGAATCACCCTGGTCCATAGGACACCTTCGTCTTTGGCAAAGACGGTGGAGGGTAGGTTTCTAGGAAATGCAATGTGCAAGGAACGCCTTTTTACCTTAAAGGATAGATCAATGTGTATCATCAGCCCATTTCTGGAGGGGGAGTTTATGAAATGGGCTTTACCATCTCTCTGGGGTTGTTTGCTGGTCAATATCCTCAGCCTGGAAACCCAGGAGGAGGTAAGAAGGACAAGGAGCCCTGACCTTGACCTCTGACAGAGGTTTGAATAGTCTTTTACAGAAAGATCAAGTAAGCATCCTAAAAGACTCTAAAATAAGACCAGGAGTGGTAACCTTATTTAATTAACTCATTCCCCTGAACCAAGAAAAAGCATCAGAAAATGCAGCTCTTCCATCCAAGCCTTTGGAGGACCTCTTACCCCATGGGAATTATCTTGTTCCCTAACCCTACATTCCCAGAGGCCCCATTCCTTTCCCACTGTGACACTTTGATCCTTTCTTCCCTTGGAAAACTCACCTTTCCTCGGACTCCCTCCCCTTCGCCCCTAGGAAAATTCTACTTCTCTCCCATGAAAAGTCTATGGATATCTTCATCTCTTTCTGCATTACCGCCAAGTCTGCTACCTCAGACCTCAGCAAACTTGGAATAGACATTTTTCTTTGCTTAGGCTTTTGCTGGTTCTGAGGGGAACCATCGGCGGTGCACCCATGAGTAGAAGGAGCCAGTAGAAGCTGTTTAGCAATAATGGCTGAGCCATGTCCCTCTAGAACCGTCTAAGAAAGGGGAGTATAATCATATAGAAGAAAGCACATTCTTCGCATTCATGGGGTCTTCCTCCTACTCTTTGAGAAATAACACCTTGGTGTTCAGAGACTCTTGCTTCTTTCCTGCCTTGCAAAGCACTCACCTTTCACATAAAAGAATAATGGCTCTGCCCGAGCCGTCATCATAGATTGTGCAATTATTGAATGCATTCTCTCTCAGATCCCATTTGCTTCCCTGGTGGTGAGGAGGGCGTAGTGGTTAATTTTTCTATATACAGAGATTCCTCTTTCTGGGGTCTAAGATCATGTTTTTGGAAATACAAAAATACCTCCACAGAGCTGCTTGGCCTACAGTCATTTTTATTGACTAGGTTTTGTCTGACCATCATAGCTAACTGTTACACAATTTTATGACAATTGGACATTAAAAAAAAAAAACCTATCAGGACTATAGATGACAAAAAAAATAGACAAAATGCTTATCATACCATTATTGCCAATAACTTAATTACTAAAGTAACTGTAGTCAAAACCATTACACCCCCAAATATTCATTCATTCCTTCAACACATATTTAATGGACACCAGCCACATGTTAAGGGTGGGGTATCGGGAAAGAAAAGCCACCAGACAGAGACACAGCAGCCCGCCCTTGGTCGATGGAGCCTTTCCTCTGGTCTCCCACCACTGCCCCACCTCTTTCTCCTTCCTCATCTGTTTTATTGCTCCCCAATGTGGGAAACGCAGCACAGGAGCTCTATCTGTCTGGAGCAGATAAGTACTGAGTTGGCTTCTTCACACAGACAAAGCTGCATGCAGCCTGGGATCCTGAGTAGCACATGCCTCTCCTCCCTCCCTGTGTCCTCCCCGGCACTTGCCACCCACCACTCCACACTGTTCTAAGTGGCGCTGGGCTTCAGCTTTCTAGACAAGCTTCGACCTTAGACGTAACCAGCCCGGGGTGATTTCCTCTTCGAATGCAGGTGGTGCGGAACACTATCCACAGGTCTTCTCCATGACAGTGTGACCACAACGCACCAAGCGCCCATTACCTTCACTGGTAGAATGGCAGCCAGTTCCCATGGTGAACACACGGCCAGCTTGACTGGATGGGAAACAAGGCGCTTTCCACTGAGGGCTTTCGTTTTTGTTTGTGCGTCTGTTTGTGTGTTTGTTTTTCACTTGAGTATAGTTGACACAGGTTACATTAGTTTCAGGGGTACGACCGTTGTAATTCAACTTCTCTGTGTTATCCCATGTTCACCACAATTGTAGCTACCATCTGTCCCCATGCAACGCTATTACACCAGTGATTATACTCCCTAGGCTGTACCTTTTATTCCCATGACTTACGTATTCCATAACTGGAAGCCTGTATCGCCCACTCCCCTTCACCCATTTTGCCCATCCCCTCCCCCTCCTTCCTCTAGCACCCATCAGTTTGTTCTCTGCATTTATAGGTCTCATTCTGCTTTTTGGTTATTCATTTGTTTTGTTTCTTAAATTCTCAATTTAAATTATTAAATGCTTCATTTCTTAAATCCTCAAATTTCGTATAGGTGAAATTGTACGGTATTTGCCTTTCTCTGTCCGACTTATTTCACTTAGCATAATACACTCTAGGTACATCCATGTTGTTCAACAATAAAATGGACCAGGAACCTGTTCCACCTTGGAATGGGGGGGGGGGGCACCCAAAGATAACAGAATGATTCTCTCTGTCATGACAGCAATGACTTCTGTTGCTCTGAGTATAGAAACGGTGCCCTTGTGCTGCCCTCTGGCTAAGCTGCCAGTAACACAGGAGCAGAGCAGCAAGGGTGAGGTTTCCATGTAAAAGAATCTACCTCAACGAAGGAAAAAAAGCTTTTAAAAATCTTATAGAATTCTCAGCTCTCCAGGGAGTTAGACGTTGCTCCCGAGTGCTCACAGGTCCACACAAAGCACCTGTATAAGGCATATATTTGACTCAGTACAATCTTCCACAAAACATATTCCCCCTGGCAGGGGAAATGACAGATAAGCAAACTAGTATACATTTTCCACAAGAAAATTGTGGCCACACTTCCACTTTTTCCCTTCTCTCCAACTAAATCCTTAAGTCTTTTCCACCTTTCCTATATTTTCTCCATCCCTTTCCTCTCTCTACGTGCTTGATATCTGTTCACTAAGCTATAAAGACTCTGCATCCTTACCCCCCAGAATAACTTGGGCCTCAGAAGACAAGGCAAGTGGTTTTGGGAGCTGACAGAGCTTCTGATGCCTTCATAATCCTGTGAGAAATGGGTGTTATCTGACATCTGTCTGAGGGTGTCCGCAGACATATTTCTAGGTTTGGTATTGTCTGCTTTGTCTCTGGGGCAAGCAATAGAGAAGAGCGATATTGATGAACAAATTAGGGAAAGATAGAAGTAAACCAGAGGAACAGAAATGCTTCCATCACAGATAACCCAATGTGTTAAGGTAAGAAGGAGAGAGAAGGAGAAAGACAATCCCCTTCTTCCCTAAAGGTGCCTCATCTCCAAACCTCCATCCCACACAAATATTGAGAAAGCTACTGTGATGAGCACAAACTTTAGGCAAAAAAATTAATGTGAAGAACTGGGGCGTTATTTTTTCAACTCAGTTTATACTTTGAATCCTCATTCTCTTTCTACTGTCTTAGCCCTTCTCTAAGGAGGTAATAAACTGGAAATAGCATCAGGAGTGCTGAGGAAAAGGAAATACTAGGAGAACACACACCCATACCCACATATATATATAGATACATATATATGTGGGTGTATGTGTATGTTATATATGTATTTTTATGCATCATATAATATATATTTAGTTATGGTTATAATGTTTGCTTGACACACTAGTTTTCTGATATGACACCAGCATATTCTCAATAAACCTAAATTGCCAGACAAGGCCCCTGAGTGGTTCCCTTGTCTATTGTCTCTCTGTCATGGTGGCAGGCTAGGAAAATAGCAGTAGTAGGTAGCAGAGAATACATTTTATTTGTATTTCTTAAAGTTAATTTATTTATTTTGAGAGAGAATGAGTGAGAGAGAGAGGGGAGTCAGGGGAGGAGCAGAGAGAGAAAGCGAGAGAGAGAATCCCAAGCAGGTTCTGCACTGGCAGCACAGAGCCTGATGTGGGGCTTGATCTCACAACTATGAGATCATGACCTGAGCCAAAATCAAGAGTCAGATGCTTAACTGACTGACCCACCCAAGTGCCTCAAAGAAGACATTTTTAAAAACCAAACTACTTCACATGTGTTCATTTCTTCAAATAAAAAATGTTTGGGAGTTCCCTGGGAGACCCTTGAGAGAGAGCCGGTTACAGCTCCCTGCACCAGGGGAGAAGCATGGGCTTCAGTGTATAATTAAACAGTAGGTGCATCTAAAAGCTTCAGAAAGGAGTCTTGAGAAGTCTGGATAATATTTGAATCAAGGTTTCCAAACCCCTCTTCACAAATAACCTACTGCTCTTCTGGATTTGTATGTTTATCTAATCATGGTAAATAATTTTTACAAATCCCACCTGACTGGCCATTGTATTTAAAGCCAGTGCCCCAAGGTTTTGCCGTCCTGCTTTTCTTTGCATCTGCATATTCTAATAATTACATATATTCTGTTAACATCAGACATTTCTCTCTAACATTTCAAAAGCTTCTAATGTGTGGCCATCTGGCACATGGACTCCAATAGATGGCTCTGCTGTATGTTCTCATTCTATCAATGTATCTTTCTATGTATCAACTACCTATCATCTACCAATCTCTCAACTGTCTATCTACCTACCTAACTGCCTAACTATCTTTGTAAGATTCATGCCTCTTTTCCTATAAGATTCATTGGACAGTCATACTTGTTAACGTATGACAGTCATGCTGCCTCCCCTGAGAGCCCGTAGGTTCTGTTGGGACATGGACTGCGTCTGTGGTGGGCACCACTGCTCCCTGGGGTCTAGCCGAGGAGGTAGCATATGCAAGGGATGAGTAAATATTTGTTCAATGAGTACATGGTCCTCTCTGAGAGCAGATACCTGTTACCGTTGGTTATCCATTACCTGGGATTCTGACTTTGCGAGTCAGTCACCTCTCACAGTCACAAAGCACGTGCCTCCCCCCACGGGATCCCATCACAATCGCTCTGATATTTGCAATGTGGCATTGCACATCCTTATCTCTACAGACCCACCTCGATGCTTCTTCTTTCACTCAGGAAATGGACATGAATTTGAGTGCCGGTACCGTGTGAAATAGTTCACATTTGCTCTTTTTCTTTAAATTGTTCAGCAAAGTGTGTACTTGATCATTACTAATGGTGTATTTGCATTCACCTCGCAGCTCATCTTGACCCATCGGCCCGCTGAGACCTAAAAATTGAGGGCAGCTGCTCTAGACCTGTGCTTTCAAACCACTATGCATACAAATCACCCGGGGTTTTTGTTAAAAATGCAGATTCTAACTCAGTAAACCTAGAGTGGGGCCTGAAAGTCAGCATTTCTAACACACATACCCCAAGAACCTGCCCCTCCTCTGGTCCATGGACCACACTTTGAGCTGGAAGGATATGATTACTGCTCATCCAACCGATTGAAATAAAGCTTAAAAAGTGTACAGCCTAACAAAATATTTACATCTGTCTTAAAGATTTTTTTCTTTTTCACACTTTTGTATTGTTTACTTTTTTTCTCTCCCCATTTCATACACATCTAGCCATGGAAAGTAAGTTTGGCACAAATGTTTTTAACAATAAAAATAATTTCTAACTAAGTAATTTTTATTGCTTCCAACAATGCTGCAATGAAATGGACATGTCTCCCTGTGCAAACCAGCAAGATTTGCTCTGGGCTTACACCCTGCAGTACAATCCCTCTTTCATGGCAGAGCTACATCGCCAACTTCATGCAGCATGGCCAACCTGCTCTACTGAGCCGTTTACCAAGCTGCAAACCTGACGGCGACATATGTAGGATTCTCTTTGTTCATGAGGTTCCCGCATGGGAAACTTAAACATAAAATTCATAAGAACCGTTTTTATCTTTGGGGAGAGAGGGGATGGGATCACAGTAAGGTAGCCAAGAGTCTTAACCTTCTCTGTAATTTATGATTTGGAGAAAAAAGAAGAGAAGGTAAAATGTTAATATTTTAAAATACTGGGTGATGGCTAAGTATCAGTTTCTTATATTATTCTCTGTACTTTTCTGTCAGTTTCAAATAGTCCAGAATTTTTGACAGCTTTATTGAAGTGTAATTTATATACCAAAAACAAAAACAAAACCCCTGCACATATTTCATGCACTATTTCATGAGTTTGGGCATATGCAAACATTCAGGATACCATCGCCACAATAAAGACAATGGACATATCTATCACCTCCAAAAGTTTCCTTGTGCCCCTTGTTTTTGTTTTTTTTTTAAATAGAACTCTAGAATGTATTCATCTTGCATAATTAAAACTTTATTGGACAACAGCTGTCCATTTCTCCCACCCTCCAGCTCCGGCAACCACTATTACATTCTCTGCCTGTATGAGTTTGACTACGTTAGATCCCTCCTAGAAGTAGAATCATGAGGTATTTGTCCTTCTATGACTGGCTTATTTTACTCAGCATAATGTCCTCCAGGTTCATCTATGTTGCCACAAATGGCAGGATTTCTTTCTTTTTTGAGCCTGAATAGCAGTCTATTGAATACATATACTACATTTTCTTTAGCCATTCGTCTGTCAGTGGACACTTGAGCTGTTTCCATGTCTTGGCTATTGTGAATAATGCTGCGATGAATGTAGGACTGCAGATATTTCTTCTAGAGTCTGATTTCCCTTGGATTTATGCCCAGAAGGGGGATCGCTGGATCATACGGTAGTTCTAATTTTAACTTCTCAAGGAATCTGCACACTGTTTTCCACAGCTGCTGTACCATTTTTCTGGGATATGACACCAAAACCACAGGTAACAAAAGCAAAAATAGACAAGTGGGACGATATTAAACTAAAAGGCTTCTGCACAGAAAAAAATCAACAAAATGAAAAGTCAACCTACTGAATGGGAATAAATATTTGCAAAACCTATGTGTAATAAAGAATTGATTTCCAGGGGTGCCTGGGTGGCTCAGTCAGTTAAGCGTCCGACTTCAGCTCAGGTCATGATCTTGCAGTCCGTGAGTTCGAGCCCCGCCTCGGGCTCTGTGCTGACAGCTCGGAGCCCGGAGCCTGTTTCAGATTCTGTGTCTCCCTCTCTCTCTGACCCTCCCCCATTCAAGGTCTGTCTCTCTCTGTCTCAAAAATAAATAAACGTTAAAAAAAATGTTTAAAATAAAAAGAATTGATTTCCAAAATATATGAAGAACACCAACAACTCAATAATAAAAAAATAATAACTGGATCAAATACTCTATAATATCTTTAAAAGCCTAAAACCATTACCATACTGTAAGTGACGTCTTCTTGTTCTTTTGTTTTTGATCAAATTCCTGTGGTGAAATGAGAAACAAAGGGAAGGAAGAGGCCACAGAAAAACATGAAATATGAAATATGAAAATTTTACAAGCAAAATAAATTCTATTATCCTTCGGATTTTTACATTTACATTCAATATCTCGGGGGGGGATTATCTCACATATTTTAGATTTTCTGTTCCCTAAAAACTTATAAGTTCTCTACTCTAGAATGAAAGAAAAAAAAAATCAAGAGAGTGGATCCTTTCACAAAGTGCCTTAATCTGGGAATTTTTCTAGAAGGAAATAAAATCGAACCCAAAGGAGGAAGGCGTCTCCTGGCAAACACCATATTTCGAACACATCCTTGGTGCGAAGCTCTAATTATGTTATCACTGACTTGCCCTTGGTACTAAGGGGAAAACTGATTTAATTCTGAGACTCTGAAGTTTACTAGCAAGTGACTCACCTTTCTTAATTCCTTCTGCATATTTCTCCCTTTTTACTTCCTATCCCTAAACTTAGAAAACTGTTTTCTTTTACCTATTTTAAATTCACTAGAGAACAAACTGTGTTTTAGAATAAATTGTTCTAGAGAATGGAACATCTAGAAGTCACATTATATATTCTCGCACTGAACTAAAAAACCCACAAATGAAAGGAAACTGAAATAGCTCCTATTTAGAAGCAATGAGTCACTTTTCCAGCTTTCACTGCTTCACCCGGTATAGGAACACCCTTTCTTCTATGATATCTGCCTTCCAGTAATCTACGAGCACAGTGTAGTTAGCAGAGTTGTAGCTGGGGAACACACGAAGAATTTTCCTGCTAAATCCACAATATGTCACTTCATCTTCTCCACATTTTTCTTTAACTTAAAATTGTTCATCCTGATTTCTAAGCATTAGAAATCCAATTACGTCTACGTTTAAACTTTGGGAAATCGTTCCCTTGATGTTTTAGAATTTGAAATGGTCTAAAGAGTCAAAAAGGTCATCAGTGAGCACAATCAGAATCCATTAAACCGTAAAGACATATTCTAATGCAAAAGTAATTTTAAAAATCACATCTGAGGATCAAATTAAATGTTTATTTCCATTTAATTCCAAACTTTCAATGATATAACCCTCTTGGGCCAATTTCGCACTCTTGGTTATACAGTAAGTTAAGCCTTCTGGACGCACTAGTTTTCTTTGCTTTTCATGTAGTTTATTATTCATCACCATCCTGCTCTTCCTTTCTACTCATTTATCCATATGGAAAATGTGTTGACATAAAAAAAAATTGTATTATGGAAGAAAAATCTTTGCACGATTCCTTCTTCTCCTGCAGCTATGAGAGGTACATGTTCTATTGTTACACTCCATTTCTCATATGTTCACTCATTGCCTAGGAAACCCCCAGATTATATTTCTTCATTCTGAAGTATCAGAGCCTCTGTTTCCATTAAAAATTCACAAATGCGGGTGCTCCTGGGTGGCTCAGTTGGTTAAGCGACCGGCTCTTCACTTGGGCTCAGGTCATGATCTCACAGTTTGTGGGTTCAAGTCCCACAGAGGGCTCTGCAACAGCAATATGGAGCCTGCTTGGGATTCTCTCCACCCCCCACCCTCCCACCCCCCACCCCCCACCCCCGCCGTCTCTGCCCCTCCCCCACTTGTGTGTGCACACTTTCTTTCTCTCTCTCTTTCAAAATAAATAAACTTTTTAAAAAATTTCACAAATACAGACTGAGTTATAACACTAATAGAATAGATTCGAGAAAATTAATAAATTAGATCATGGAGTCATAAGCTATCCTAAAAAAACCCTGAAACTTGTTACACCCTTTTCTTTTTGATTTGTTTTGGCAGCTTTTCATTCCCTCTCCTCTGTACAGAAGTCTCCCCATCGCCACCAGCATTCCAGTTGGACCTCAGGAACGTAAAGATATGAGAAATACTTCTTCCTTTCCCGGTATGAGAAATACCTCTCGGCACTCAATGTCAGCCATTGTCTTCCACTGTACTTCCTACCCTGTTTGTCGCTAAATAAAATCTGTGATGTTGCCCTCATATTCTCGACATCCAAATACTATATAGAAAACATGCCCTGCGTCAGGCATTCAGAAAAGAAAACATCACGAAAGCTGCAGCCCTCCAAGTATGTTTGGGTGACTCTTTAATTCACAGCTTTCGAGCTTTCAGATGGAGAGAATGCCGTGCAGCAATGAGAGCATGGGTGGGGGACCAAGAAGGATCTGGATTCAAACGCAGTCTGCACCTAATTTTTTGACCTTGAGAAAGTCATTTACCTTCTTGGGACCTCTCTATTAATTGAAGATGATTAAATGAGAGGGGATAGGAAAAATACCCAGCATGTACTAGACACATAAGCCACATTCTATTGCCTTCGTGCCTCCATAATGTACTTTATAAGAACGTGTAAATAGTGTTTCCTTTTTTCTCATTACCCACAACTCTCATTTCTTCAGTTGCCCTATTCCCCGAAGGCTTTCTATTCACTGTGAAGGCACAGTTTTAAATCCTCTGACATACCTTTTAGCTTGGGTTCTAAATTTACGTTCTGGTAAAAATATGTGTCCAAAGTAAATGAAATACAAAATAACTGAGACAGAGAAGTAGACATGTATGTGTCTCATTTGTGCTCTTGGGATTTAAATTTATGGAAGTGACTGAGTAATAACACCGAGGCCAATGGTACTGAAAGAAGAATTCATTATTTCTATTTCCCTAGAGAAGGAGGTACATCATGTTATGCAGGGCCACATGGAAAGCACCAGGGTTTGGGCAGGAGGCAGAAGAGGGGAAAGCCTGGGCTGTAGCCTTTTTTCATGTTTCCACAGGAAAGACCAGGCAAGGCTGGGAAACAATTTAAGATTGTCTATTTTGAATAATTCTGGAGGTTTTAAGCTATAGGAGCAGTCTCTAGCTGCCTGGTACCCAACCCTGGGATGATTTAGGGCAGGAGAAATATTGGCTTGATGTGTAAGTTAATAGAATTTGTTGGGTGAATACATTTCCCAGATTGGTTGATTTGCATTTGAAAGGTACACTGCCTGCCAAGCTGTCTCTAAGAATTGGCTAGCCCTGGGAGGGGCAGTCTCTCAGCAGCCAGAAAGATTTTTTAAGATGGCAAAACATCATAAGATAATAAAAATTTAAAAATATGATTAATACAATAGGGAAAAGAAAAAGGATATCAGTTATATGACATTAAAGGGAAACATTTCAAAAATGCAAAAAAATTAACTCCACTTTTAATAGAGAAATATATTTCAGCCGTGAGGCTTTTTTTTAAGCATAGTGAAAATACTAAATACATATATTTTTAAATTCTAGTGGTTTTTTTTTAAGGTTATTTATTTTCGAGAGAGTGAGTGTGCATGTGTGAGTGGGGGAGGGGCAGAGAGAGGGAGAGAGAGAATCCCAAACAGGTTCCATACTGTCAGCACAGAGCCTGACATGGGGCTTGATCCCCTGAATCATGAGGTCATGACCTGAGCCAAAATCAAGAGTCCAATGCTTAACCAACTGAGCCACCCAGACCCCCCAAAAATGCTAAATATTTTTAAAGAACTTTTTCATCAGTGGCTCCAAGCAACTTTATTTATACCAATTCCTTGTCTGTGAATATTTGATATAAATATGAGGATGAAAGGAATACTGTTCACTTTTTTAAGTCACATTTACTTCAATGGGGATAATGGGAGCTATTCAGTCTCCTAAGTCAGAACTGAGTCAGGCTAAGAAGTATACACCTTTCGGGGCACCTGGGTGGCTCAGTCGGTTGGGCGGCCGACTTCGGCTCAGGTCATGATCTCGCGGTCCGTGAGTTCGAGCCCCGCGTCGGGCTCTGTGCTGACAGCTCAGAGCCTGGAGCCTGTTTCCGATTCTGTGTCTCCCTCTCTCTGACCCTCCCCCATTCATGCTCTGTCTCTCTCTATCTCAAAAATAAATAAACGTTAAAAAAAAAAAAAAAAAAAAAAAAAGAAGTATACACCTTTCCTTTCCTTCCCACACCTACCTCCACATCTCAAACGTAAGGACAGGCCCCAAATCAGCATTCTCTGCTTCACCTGTGTAACAATCATTTTTTTTGAAGACTGAACTTCTGTTAGAAACTCTGCCATGCCCTAGAGCTTTGAACATCAGTAAAACCAGGGCATCTTCCTAGGAGTCAAAGTCACTGAAAAGGCTAATATGTTACAATGGAATAAGAAGATTAGGAAAGTTTCTTTAAGTAAGTAGATTAACAAAAGTCGATTAGCAGTAAGTAGATAAGTAAAAGTATACCCAAGTCTGTGCTGTCCAACAGAATAGCCACTGGCTAGCACATGTCATTAATGTGCACTTGAAATATGGCTGGTCCCAACTGAAGTATTCTGTTAAGTATAAAGTACACACTGGCTTCATAGACTTGGATAAGAAAAAAATGAATGAAAGTATCTCGTCAATATTATACTGATTACATGTTGACATGATAACATTTTTGATATTTGACTTAAAAATTATTAAAATTAAACTTACATTTTTCTTTTTTTTGTCAATGTGGCTATTAAATTTCTATTGCATATACGGGTTGCATTTATGAGTTTAATTACATATTACATTTCTATTGAATAGTGATGATCTAACTCCTACAAGGGCCCCTTTAGACACCAAGCACCAAAAAACAAAACAAAATAAAAAAAAAAAATTAAAAAAACACCTGAGGGCTCCAGGTTATGCCCAAAGTCTTCAATGCCAACCTGCTCCTTATCTCACCCTTCCATATTCACAATAATTGACCTAACGAAAGCTTCTGTTACCTCCAATATGAATGAAACAGCAGATCCCAAATGAACTCTCTTTTTCTGTTTAAGCAATTCATGCTCTCCATCGTTTCTCGAGTTGTTTATCTTAAACAACAAACTTAAAACCACATCCCCTATATAAGAACACTTGAGGGGCGCCTGGGTGGCTCAGTTGGTTGAGCGTCGACTTCGGCCCAGGTCATGATTTCGCTGTCCGTGGGTTCGAGCCCCGCATCGGGCTCTGTGCTGACAGCTCGGAGCCCGGAGCCTGTTTCGGATTCTGTGTCTCCCTCTCTCTCTGACCTTCCCCTGTTCATGCTCTGTCTCTCTCTGTCTCAAAAATAAATAAACATTAAAAAAAATAATAATAAAAAAAAAAGAACACTTGATTCATAGGGCGCCTGGGTGGTTCCGTCAGTTAAGCATCCGACTCTTGATTTCAGCTCAGGTCATGAGCTCACAATTCCTGAGTTCAAGCCCTACATCTGGCTCTGTGCTGACCATGTAGAGCCTGCTTGGGGTTCTTTCACTCCCTCTGTGAATGAATATCTTCAGAGCACGAACAGAACGCCCCTGTTCGTGCTCGCGCTCTCTCTCTCTCTCTCTCTCAAAATAAATAAATAAACTTTAAAAGAAAAAAGAAAGAAAATCAGTGAAATACATCATTTAAAAACAAGAACATTTGATTTGTCACACAATAATGCCCCAATTTTTTTCTAAACCCTAACTCTAACATAAATGCCCAGTGTCCTATAACCATTCAAATCCAACCAGTTCAGATTACTTATCATCCTCCAGAAACTTCTCTCTGCTGCTATGCTTTTACTCTCTATTTTCTTTGCTTAGAAAGCCCTCTCCACAAAATGTACCTATGACTGTCCTACTCAGACTACAACATATCACTCCAATTCTCTTCTCTCTTCCGTAATTTCCAGCTCAGAAGTAATCTTTCTCACTTTAAGTTCCTTCAGGCCTTTGTTGGCCTCGCTTTTCTGGCACGCACAACATGATATTTTGTGGTACAGCTGATGGTGTACATTTTCTGTCCCTTCTCCAAACTGTAAGTATCTTGAAGGCAGGATACATTTATACAGCCCTCAGGACAAAATCTTACACCCAGTAAATGTTTGAAAGTAGAAGTAATTTAAAGTTTGCAAGGCTATCAGAAGAGAGAGGGTCATTCTGTGACACCCACAGTTTGACCCAGAGCTCAGAACAACCTGAAATGATTTCCAGGCAACCAGGAGTCCTAGCCAATCCACCTGCAGATGATGTATGGTAACACAGCATTAAGGAACTCACACAGCAGTCATTTTTCATCCTGGCTTTTCAGTGAAAAACATTCACAGGCTGATCATGAGTGACACAGAAGGTAATACAGAGATCATGACTGGCAGGGCAATCCCAACATCTCTCAACACCTGCTTGTTTGTTCAGCTGGACTGTATCACACTTGAAGAAGTGACCCATTTGATACATACAACAAAGCAAATTGGAGCAATCAATCAATTAAGCAACAACATGTTAGAAAACTAACTCAGATGAAATATTCTAGAAAAGCTGACTATAAAGAAGGCATTTTGAGGTCATGAATCACAACTAGTTTTAATCATAGAGCAAGGATGCATTGAGTGTTTTTGCATGTCGTGTCTTCAAGCAGACTATCCACTCCAAGAGGCATGAAACTGTGCCTAACATGTCTCTTTGCTTAAGTACCCATCACACGGATGGGTACACAGTAGGGTGTACAAGACATTTTGAACAAGGAAAATATATTTCCATCCAGCTGGTGGCCATCTGAAATTACTTGAGATGTCACACTTAGGTGTACAGAATAAATGAATTTAAATCAATTTTAGTTGATTTAAATAAACATTTGCCTTAATAGAGTGTGGATTATGAACCATCATAACTTCAGAAATCTTTTTAAGGCAAAGATATTCTTTTATTTGTTGAGATAGGATGAGATGTCAAAGGCCAGCTATGGAGAAGTAGAAAAAAATGTAAAAAGACAGATTGATTTTTAAAAAGAGGGTCAACTGGTTCAAGTTGCAGTCTCCATAGAGCTGATACAGGTTGGTTTATATTTCTGAGAGTCCAGTCTTATGATGGAGGCATTGCCTCCTGAGTCTGATGGGGATGATAGACAGTTGAAAAAAATAGTCTTGATTCTAGGGCTCTCATGTGTATCTGTCTTTCATGATAGAAGCCAGTGGCTTAATACAGAGGTCAGTGAGGGGAAAGTAACAAAAAGGGTTCACCCAGGTATATGGCCTTCACCAAGTATTACTGGATTTGAGGCAGGGTTCTGTCTTGGCAGAAATTTCTAAACAAACCGGGAATGACATAAAACCCTTTCTTATAACTTCAATGAAAAGAGTAAGGGTTAGAGGAGTATCTGCCTCCATAGGCTGAAAGATAGACAGAGGAAGGATGTGATGAAAGGCTCTCAAAAGAGTATATATTTTAGTGGGAACTCACAAAACATGGGATAATTCTACATATAAGGATCAGAGAAAGCTTCATAGAAGGAGCACAGCAGGTATCTAGTACAGCAAAGCTGTCTTATTCTTAGCTCTAGTCACTTGTCTGAATAGAGCTTGGCACTCATTAGTCAAGGACAAATCCAGGATTTGGGTAAAGTCTTCAGAGCCAGGGTTGGCCAGTACTCATGATGGGATTCCTTCTTGACAGAGTAAGAAATCTGCCCTCACAAATACGTGAGAAGAAGCACATGTCCTTCAATTCAAGCTTTGCATGGAAATTGCATTTTCTCTTAAAGAAGTAGAAAAAGAGGTTGAAGTTCTTCCTAGTCAACCAGGCAACACTTGTAATGTCTGTCTACCAGGACTGGCTATTGTGAGAAGGGCCTTGAAGGGATTGTTATGCCCTGTAGAACAAAAATACTCTTTACCAAACAAAAGGCATAGAGATTGGAAAAGAAGAAATACAACTGTCTCTATTTGCAGATGACATGATTGGCTATTTAGAAAATAACAATGAATCTACCAAAAAAAAAAAAAAAAAAAAACCTCCTAAAATAAAATTTGTCAAGGTTACAGAATGCAAGATCAATCATAATTCTATATACAGGCAACAAATAGGTAGAAAGCAAAACTTAAAACACAATGTCATTTACAATCACTCCCCAAAAATGAATTAGGTAAGTGAAGCCTAAAAAGAGGAAATGTAAAAAGTATATACAAGATCCACATGCTAAAAATTACAATATACTGATTCAATAAATCAAAACTCTAAATAAATGGACATGCTGTGTACATGGATTGGAAGATTCAACATAATAATGATGAAAACTTTCCCTAAATTGCTATGTAGGTTTAATGCAAGTTCTATGAAATCCCAAGATCTTTACGCATATAGAAAATCTCAAAGTTTATATGGAAAGGCAAACAAGAAAAAAACAATTCTGAAAAAGCTACAGTAGCCAAGACAGTATGGAGGAATGTAGATCGATGGAAATAGACCCACAGAAATATGCCCAACCGAATTTGGACCAAGTGCAAGAAAATTCAGTGAAGGAAGGATACGCTTTTCAGCAAATGGATGTTAGAGGATAAAATGATAAGTTACAGGCTGAGAGAAAATACTTGCAATCCACATATCTGGCAAAAAGGTATCTGGAATATATAAAGAACTCTCAAAACTCAACAATTAAAAAAAAAAACTTTTCATCTTGCAAATGGCCAAAGACATGAATGGAGATGAATGGCAAATGAGCATATAAAAAGATGGTCATCATCATTAGCCATTAGGGAAATGTAAAAATTAAAACCACAATGAGAAATAACTATACTCCTATTAGAAAGGCTCCAGTGAAAAATGGTGTGGGAGGTTGTGACAGGAGCAAATCAAGACACAAGATGGCAGAAGAGGAATTTCCAGCACTGACCTCTTCCCAGAAACATCAGTCTGAACAACTATTTACTTCTGAAAATATGATGAAGAAGCTAAGGATTCCAGGTGAGAGATTACAGGACCTGGGTAGAGTACAGAAGTTAGAAAAGACGCAATCAAATGGGCAGGAGAGAAAGTTTCACATTACCCCTGTCATTCTTCCCCCAACACCCCACACCCCAGCATGGACAGGGAAACCCTCCTTCTGGGGGAGGGGGGGGAAGGAAAATGAAGCAAGTACTGGTTTCCCCAGGTGGCTCCTATGGCCCCAAGCTCAAGGCAGGCTGCTGCAGACTCTCTCTCTGGGCCCACTCCAGTGCCACCAGGCTCCAGGCAGCTTTCCAGGGCTTTCCCAGCCCACCCAACACCAGGCTGGCCCAGGCAGCCCCAATCTCCTGGCCAGCAGCCATAAACCACATGGCAGGCCCACCCCACTTGTCCTAGGTCCTCGGCACCTGGGCCTCCCACAGACCCAGAACTCAACCTTGCCTTGTGGACCGTTTGGATTTCAGGTAAAATTCCACATAACAATTGACTGTTATGCTGACTTTCTTTGCTAAATATTTCTCTCAGAGACCCTAGAGGGAGGCATTGCTATGTTTGGGATTACATTCATATATTCTGGGCTTCCCTGGTCATAAGACAGACATAACAGCATTGTGATTTCATCCCAATTCTAATGCAATCACTTGTCCTGTTTAAACAAACCCATGTTGAACTGTTCAGAAGAACAATTGTTAGGTGGAATTTTACCTGAAACCCAAGAGAAAGGAACTCTGGTAAACCAGGTTGGGCCATAGAGAGCAGACAGTTTTCCTAAGTCATTTGCATTTTACTTCAGGGATTCTATCTCCTAAGTATAATTATAACAATTTCTTGGAATATGTCTGTCAAATTAGTGTTTCTCCATCTTGGAAAGAAGCAAGAAAGAATAGAATGAAGAATTTGATAGTATTTGCTCAAGAACCTACAAAATTTTCTATTTGAGATTTTATTTTGAAATGAAAGGAAAATAATTACTTGAGAATAGTTTACTCTGCATTATGAACTGTCTTCCTTTACTCTCTGCTCATCAATTGCAGCTAACGATCATTTCTCTCTAAAACTAAGCCCAGTTGTGGTCTGCTTCCTTCTCATCACTCTTGCTCTGAGTCATTGTTTTTGATCTGCTTTTGGGTCCTATGCTGATCTGTGTCCCAAGCTGACCCACAGTGGTTCATTTAAGTGAATCAGTGTTGTTGTGCTTTTTGGAAACAATTCTTGTTTCTTCTTTTCTTCTTGCTCAACATGCAATCCTTAAATTCTCATGTCTTGTTCTGCATTATTCCTGCTGTGTTTCCTATGATCTCTGCAATGCTGCAGTGATGAGGCACATCTACATTACTGCATGTTCCCCTCTGGTAATGTCCACTATGAAATGCTGCATGTCCTGATGGGGGGCAAAGGGGGATAATTATGAGTCCCTAGATGTAGGGAAAAAAAAATTACTTTGGATGCTACTTAGAAAACTATCCAAGGTCTTTAGATACAATGCCCTCCTCCTACCCGACCCTGACTCATTCACTGGGTAGAGACAAGGGAAGAAAATTAAGGAAGTTTTTTTCTTTTATTTGAGACCTATTTTTTATTTGGGACACTCTTACCTCTGTGCAATTCTTAAGTTGTTGAAGACTGACTCTACTTTGTCTCGTCTCCATTCCAGAAGCTCTGGAGAAATATGTGCTACTCTTAAGACATCAGGTAATTCTATGCACATCATCTGCTCTGGCCCCTATGGTTGGTTGATGTTTGATATTTACCACTAAACTAAGGATAATGTTAGTGATATTGACAAAAAAGTGAAATCCTGAATCTAACAGGGATTGAGGTCAAATGAAAGGCAAACACACACGACTTGTAAGTCGGAGATGAATGACAACTATAGTCTTAATCAGAGTTTCAGAAAAGATTTTGTGTGACTTCTGACTCAGTCAATGGAAGGCAATTTACATTTCATGTCTGAGACAGAACAATCTGTCACTTAGAAATATTTGGGTCAGTAATATTGGCTGAGGATGAAATCATGATGAGAATATGAGAATGATCCTGAATAAACTGGATAACCAGAAAAATTCCAAGACCAGAAATACATATATATTTTGTTGTATTTATATATTTATATGTATTTACATAATACATATATATGTATTTATATATTGTATTTATATAATTTTATTGTATTATATAATATTATTATCATTTATTATATTATATCATACACTGCCACTATGAGACTGATAGATGATATGTAGCTTACAAATTTCATCTGGATTAGAAAATAATTAGATTCTCTGCATCTTTACCATATGATGGAGTTTTACTTACAAACATGTAGAATTGTTAGCAGGAAAAAAAATATGGTTTCTTAAGGAAATATATTGTGACATGGAGAAAAGATAATTTAGGCATATACAGGCATGAAGAAAAAGAGAATAAATTGAAATACCGCATGTTTCAACAAAATGACTACAGATGTGCCTTTCAAAGGATTTTCTGTTTAAACCTATCATTTAAAAAAATAATATACTTTATAGATCTTTGGGCTCAAAAGTAATGGTTGTTGCTATATTCAACCATTTTGTGATAAAAATTAAAATCACATGTGTGTAAACATCGAAGCCTGGTTATTGGTGGCACAGCTGTCTCTGCTCACCATAAAGCTCAGACTCAGATTCTTACAAATCCATTTGTGCTAAAAAAGGATGTCACACTTCAGTTCATTACATCCTTACAGTGTGGCTAACAGAGATTTTTGCCCATGACCTCTGCTGCATTGTCTAAGCAATGCTTTATTGTATCCTAAAGCATCCCTCCTACAGAAAAAGAAAAAAAAAAAAAAAAAACTGAGCTGCCTCATTTTTCCTCTGGAAACTGCTCAGCGGTCCCGCAGTTTTCTATTTGCACTCTAGGCTGGGGATGTTGCTAAGCAGCAAGTGCTTCTCTGCTCTGAGACCCGCTGTTTCAGGAGCTCTTTGCTCTAGATTTTTTGTTTCATGATAAAGAGAATTCATAAAGCAATACTGGTCAAGCTGTTGTTTCAAATCTGTCCAATGTCCTTGATATAGTGACCGTTTTAGTAACAGCACTTCATTTGTGTTAGGATCATAACATGTTAGATTTCCAGTGTTATTCAATAATTATCATCTCCACATTCCCAGCTCACAGATGAAGACACTAGACCTCAGAGAACCAAACTGAAATACTCAATTTGTGGGAAAATAAATTTCTCATTCTCTTTAGAACCCAGACTCCAAGTATTAACTCCTCTGTCAGGAAAATTATCAGGGAAAGTGAGTTGCGAGAGCAGATCAGCAGTGGAGAAAGGGCTCCCTTGGATGTAACCCCCAAAAGCCCTTCTAAACAGCCCTTCTTTTTTTTTCTTGGTCTCAGATCAAAAAAGGGATGAACATCAGAAATACAGGAAAATCCACATAACACATATGCATTTAAATTCATTTAAACTCAGAGTGCATAGGTTCTCTGAAGCTCATCTAAAAATAGTGTTCGTGGGACACCTGGGTGGCTCAGTCAGTTGAGCATCCGACTTCAGCTCAGGTCATGATCTCGCACTCCATGAGTTCGAGCCCCACATCAGGCTCTGTGCTGACAGCTCAGAGCCTGGAGCCTGCTTCCGATTCTGTGTCTCCCTCTCTCTCTGTCCCTCCCCTGCTCGCGCTCTGTCTCCCTGTCTCTCAAAAATAAATAAACATTTAAAAAAAATAAAAAAGAAAAATAATAATAATAAAAATACTGTTCGTTAGGAATCCCTATTCTAAGTGGTCTAGATATCAAGACTATTCTAATATATTCTGAACTAATCATTGCTTTGTCCTTGTTAATATTCATGAAGTACTTACTATGTTCTAGAAGCTTTACATATGTTGAGATATTCAATCCTCTTCAAAATCCTATAGATCATTACTATTAAAATCCTCATCTTACAAATAAGGAAATTGAAACACAGAGACAGCAAGTAATTTGACAAAGGTCAAAGAGCCAATAACTGGTAATATCAAGATCCCAAGATTCTAATTCGCATGGTCTGGCTCCAGAGCTGGAACATGCTTTTAACCACTGAGTAATGTGATTGATCAAGCATCTATAACATCCCAATCGCTTTTGCTGACTATTTTAAGTTTTCCAAACTTTCTGAAGGAAGTTAACATTATTTCCATTTTCTAGATGAGGAAACTGCAGTTTATAGATATAAAATCCAATGTTGTTAAAGCTATTAAGTTATAGAACTGAGAAATGGACCCAGCTCTTCTAACATAAGTGCAGTATTACTTTCTTTACAGCAGCACTGTCCAATAGAACTTTCTACATTAATAGAAATGTCCAGTATGGCAGACATACGAACAAAAGACCTGATTTTGTATGAGCAATTGAAGCATGAACTCCAATCATTAAAATAATATCAACTGGGGTGCCTGGGTGGCTCGGTCGGTTAAGCATCCGACTTCAGCTCAGGTCACGATCTCGTGGTCTGTGAGTTCGAGCCCCGCATCGGGCTCTGGGCTGATGGCTCAGAGCCTGGAGCCTGCTTCCGATTCTGTGTCCCTCTCTCTGTGCCCTTCCCCCGTTCATACTCTGTCTCTCTCTGTCTCAAAAATAAATAAACGTTAAAAAAAAATTTTTTTTAAATAATAATATCAACTGAGCTGTTACCATAAACATCATTATTCTAAATAAATCAAAAACAAAATAAATCAAAGACCAAAAAAACACAAAAATTTTTTTAAAAATTTAAAAAAAATTAAAAGGGTCAGAACTACTGCTACATTTTCCAAACATAAGAGAAATAAAGTGATGTTCTTTCCTGATTGTATGTGCTCTATACATTTTTTTCTTGGAATCTTTTATTTTCCCCCAAGTTAGACCTCAGGACACCCTAGTTGATACTTTCTTTTAGATCTATTGCTCAGGTCTGCTCTCTCAGCATTCACAAGTCAGCTATCAGGGCAGCTCAGCTTTGTGATCACCACTGCACAGACTTCTAAATCGGCCATGTTGTATACAAAATGTGTGTGTTCTCCATCTTCAACTGAATGCTGAGACCCTAACCCTCAATGTGCCTGTACTTGGAGATGGAGCCTCCAAGGAGGTACTTAAGGTTAAACGAGGTCATAAGAGTAGGGGCCTGATCTGATAGGGTTACTGTCCTTATAAGAAGAGACAACGGAGAGAACTCGCTCTCTGTTTCTTTTCTCTCTCTCTCTCTCTCTCACACACACACACACACACACACACACACACACAAGCTCAGAGGAAAGATTATGTGAGGACAAAGCAGCCATCTCCTAGCCAGGAAAATGAGCCTCACCGGGAATGGAACACTGTTGGCACCTTGATGTTATACTTCCCAGCCTCCAGAACAGTGAGAAAATATACGTCTGTTGTTTTAGCCATGCAGTCTATAGTATTTTGTTATGGTAGCCAGGTAGCATAAGATAGGCCCCTTTCTGGCTTGGGCAGAAAGTGGTTGACATGAACTCTCAAGGAACAGAGATCAGGGACCAGTCCTCTTCAGTTTTCACGTCTGGAAGATTGGAAGAAATGGACTGATTGTCAACCAAGCCAACGAACAGAAAGAGGTCACCCACAACTCTGAACCCTTGGAGCAGATGATCAGGAGCGGGCACTCACTGTGCTGCTCACAAAGTTAATAAGCCTCTAGAAAAAGCTCGATGAGGACCAGCACCTGGTGGAGGAGTAAGAGGCTGCAATAAGGGTCCAGGTCATTGGAGTGGACATGGCACATCTAGAGTGGGAAAGGCTCACTACCATATGTCGATATTTGAACCCAGTTTTAACCAGACATGGGTTACCAATATCCCCAAGAGAAATTAAGGAGAATAAGCAATGCTAATTCAATTCCACACATATTTATTGATATTAACCCTGTACCAGAACAGCTCATAGCTACTACAATAATATATATATATATGTATACACACACACACACACACACACATATATATATATATACACACAGAGTATTTATTATTGGCTCACAGAAGAGAAACAACTATGGTAGTTGTGGAGGAAGGAGTTAAGAGATGCTCTTGAAGGAGGTGACATCAGAATTCAAAATGCAAAGGTATAGAGAGATAGCTACCATACCAGACTGCTATGTTCGTTTCCCTTTTTAAGCTTATCTTCACATTGTCATCTCTGCCTGCCCTTTTTACCTTGACCTCAGGCAAATTGATATCACTGAAGGATACATCGTAACATGGAGATTAGTGATCTCCATAACATGCAGATCTAGGTAAAAGATCATGAAGAGATGCATGTGTCCTGCCAAGAAAGTTGGATGTTATCTTATTGGTAATGGACATCTTTAAAGAACATTAAGCAGATGAGTTACATATTACATACAGTTGGTTCCAGTGGGAGTATGAAGAAGGTACTGGTTCAGAGACCTACCCAAAAGTTTTTACCAAACCGGGCAAGAGATAATGAGTGGTAACTAATAAGAATATTAAAAGTATTGAGAAACAGTGTAGTAGTGGTTAGAATACAGCGTAGGGAACAAGTTCAAGAACTATTTATAGAAACAATGGACAGCATTACATGATTGAATGTGGAAGACAAGAAAGAGAGAAGATCAAAAATAAGGTACTAGCTTGAGTGACTACATAGGTTATTGCCTCCAGGGGACATGGAATATAGGAGGTGGACACACATGTAAGTTCAGCTTAGAAATACTGAATTTTAATTGCTTTTTGCATTGGTTGGAGGACATACAAGCAGCAACTGGATATACAAGTTTAAATTTTATTAGATATACAAGTTTAAATTTTATTAGACATATTTTGGGCTAGAAGATGTAACTTTGGGGATCAACAAGGTTTAGGAGAATACTGAGATAGATAATAGCAGTCAGGAAGAACATGCAAAGTGGAAAGAATTTTCCCGACATTTTAAAGAGGTTGTGGAGGAAGAAGAGAAGCCTGACAATGAGCAGCTACAGTACAAGGAGCATGTGGGATCTTACAAGCCAAGAGAGTGGTTTGGAGTGATTGGCAGCATCAGCTGAAACAAAGACACCAAAAAGACCATTTTAGTTTTGCAATTACTTGGTCACAGAACAGTTTCAATGGAGTGGCTGGGATGGAAACCAGAGGCTGAAGAATAAAAAAGTAAATGAGAAGTAAGGAAATTGGGGCAATGAGTAGAGACTCTTCTTTGCCAAGGTTTATATAATTCTACACCAAGTATTACAGATCAAAGGGATTAAGAGAAACAGGCAAACAGCCCAATTAGCCAAGCTCTGTCATCTCCAAGGGAAAAGCAACATTCTACTTATTTGTGAATAGCTCTTGTACTGGCACTGCATGGAAAGGGAGATCAAAACTAAATCAGACCAAAAACAGCAGGTTTGAACACTGCAGAACAAAGCTGTATCCTGAGTGGTGGATGAGATATAAAGAGATGCCAGATGCAATCTGTGGTCCCCCAGGCTTACCATAACATGTAGGGACAAGGCCCAAAATAATCAAGAACTAAATGATCAGAAAGCAACTGAGAGTCAGATCTTAAACATGAATTAGGCACCAGTGAATGTTTACTTCTTTGTTCATATGGAATTTAACGATTCCCACTTGTATCTCTGTTGGAGGAAGTCACTGAGAGGATGTGACCACCGGTTGACCTGTGAGCTGGACCCCCAGCAATCAGAGGCTTCTTGTCCTTGGAATGTATGATCTGCCCACTGTTCTGACACTAGAAGCCATGGCAAGGATGCAGCCTTAAAAGAGTAATGGGTTATTGAGACTACCCCACCTGGACTAGATATATAACTGAATCCCACCTTAATGGGTGGGATTCAGTTATATATCCTTAAGATCCTGGTGGACAGGTACTGAGATCTATTCATCTTGTGGCCACCAGAGACAAGCTCTGTATGCAATTTCCTTTGCTTATTCAAACTGCTGTCTACTAGTCTGGGATAGCCTGACTCTTCTTCAGTCTCTTTCTGCGCTCCATGTACAGGGGCAAATTCCAGATTGTATCTGAAGAACTCTCCAGGTTTTGAACCAATACTCATCATTTGAAAACCTGCCTCTTGACAGCTAAACACCCAGTCACACTCCTTTGCAGCCCCTAAACTACTAGGTAGAATCAATACCATTACCTCTGGCTCCAGGGTTTAGAGGCCCTTTGATCTCCCCAGCAGAGACCACTTAGTACTCCCGCAGGACCTGCTCATTACCATGACTGGGCACCTAAAGAACCCTAGGGCAACAAGAGAGCATAAAGGTCATGTGACCTCTGACCTGCTCCAGTCTTATGCTCACATTCCACTATGATTTGCTTCTGTGATCAAACCCAACCCAGCATACCAAATCAAAAATTAGGGCCCCGGACCATTTCCTTTGCAATACTACTTGAGTCTTCACATTAGCACCCTTCCGGGGGCCTGTTTAATCTGAGTCTAGGCTCCTGTCTTGTGTTCACCACAGGATTAGGTTTCAGCCCCAAGAAGTTGGAACCAGGAGTTGGTTTAGTTATGAATGTGCCCTTGGATCCCTTCCTGTAGAGAAGCCAGCCACAGCAAGGGGTATCCACAAACATGGGTGTGTCTGGGTGATCTTGAAGCTGACACAAAGACTTAGCATATGTCAGAGGTTCAAATTGTTGTTTGCTTCATGAAGAATGTACATGTATATCTCTTTCTGTAAATCAAGAAGTCAGTAGTGTGCATTCTTACATTGCTAATGTTCAGGGATCTTTGTGCCTTCTGCAGAGACACCTGCCTAAAAAGGTCTTTGGAAGAAGAATCTATGCAACGTGCAAATACTAGAAAGTTTTAGATTTTATCCATTATTGATCATAATATCATGGAAGGAGGATTTATCCTTCAAGGCTGTAGGCAAGTCACTTAAGGACTCTTAGGTTTGGTTTCTTTAACTTTAATTGTGGTAACAATACCTGCCTGAGGTCACTATTGCCATAGGATTGTTGTAAAGTTAAAAGAATATATTACTTATATTACTTAACTTCTCTGTGCCTCAGTTTCTTTACCTAAAAAACAGGAATCATAAAAGCACCTACGTCATAAAGTTGTGTTGAAAAAATTACTTGAGGGGCACCTGGGTGGCTCAGTCGGTTAAGCATCCGACTTCGGCTCGGGTCATGATCTCGCGGTTTGTGGGTTTGAGACCTGTGTCAGGCTCTGTGCTGACAACTCAGAGCCTGGAGCCTGTTTCTGATTCTGTGTCTCCTCCTCTCTCTCTGCCCCCCCCCCCCCATGCTCATGCTTTATCTCTCTCTGTCTGTCAATAATAAACATTAAAAAAATTAAAATAAATAAATAAACTGCTTGAGTATATAAAATACCAAAATACTTCTAATATCCAAGGATACTTTTCCAAGAAGATATACAAATGGCCATCAAACATATGAAACTAGGTTCAACATACTAATGACCAAAGAAAATACAAACAAAAACACAATGAGACACCTCTTAGCTTCCAAAATGGTTACTGTAAAAAGGAAAAAAAAAAAGACAACAAGTGTCGGCAGTGGACAAGGACATAGAGAAATTGGAATCCTTGTGCACTGTTGGCAGGAATGTAAAATGGTTCAGCAACTGGAGAAGATAATTTGGAGGTCTCTCAAAAAGTCAAAAACAGAATTTCTATATGATCCATCAGTCTCACTTAGGGTATATATCCAAAAGAATTGAAAACAAGATGTCCAAGAGATGGTTGCCCAACTCTGTTCACTGCAACATTATTCACAGTAGGCAAGAGGTAGAAGAACTTAAATATCCCTCAATGGGTGAGAAGATAAGGAAAATGTGGTATATATGTACAATGTGATATTATTCAGCCTTAAAAAAAAAAGGAAATCCTGTCACATGCTACAACATGGATGAACCTGAAAGACACTGTGCTAAGTGAAATAAGCCAGTTCCAGAAAGACAAATACTTCATTATTCCACTTATATGAAGCATCTAAAATGATCAGACAGAAAGTTGAATGTGTACCAGAGACCAGGGACAGGGGCAGGTGAGACATTTTTGTGTTGAGTGAGTGTAGAGTTTCAGTCATGCAGGACGGGAAATGGGGGCAGGTTTCTGGGCATCTCTTGCACAATGTGCATGTGGTCAACAATATTGTACTCTACTCTTGGAAATTGTTGGAAGGGTGAATTTTGTGTTATGTGGAGTTTTTGCCACTTTTTAAAAAGTTGAGAGAAGTAAACTCTGTGGCAGAAATTAACACTTGACTATACTTAAATCTCCAGAGCCTAGTCTGAGATTTGGCAAAGAGCAAAGGTTTAAAACAAATGCTTCTTGGGGGAAGAAAGCCAAATGAATGCAAGAATGACCTGAGACTAAAATTTGAAATATATTCAGCAAGTGGATATTTGCTGAGGATACTTGCCTCTCAACCTTGAGCTTGGTATTCATAGTGGTGACTGGAGGATTAATGGTCACCAGAGAATATCCTTGTGAGGGTAAAAAAAAAAAAAAAAAAAAAAGATCAGAAGTGGCATTTTCAGATAAAGAGCTATGTGGGAAAGGTAGAAAATTCCAGACTCACTGAATGCCCTTTTCCTCCAAGAAACTTTGTCTAAACTGTCCTACTTTCTCAGCTGTTATTGTCAGCAGTTCCTGGTTCCTCAATTCTTCACTTTTATTATCTTGGCTTTCTGAAAACTGATGTTTCCCTATACTGAGATAATTTCTCTTCCTATTACACATTTGAGTTTAATTCTTGAATTATAAAGCGATTCTGAATGTAGGTCACTTCTCTCACATACTGCAGAAGCTAGAAGGATCTTAAACAAGAGCAGTCAGAAGCTGAGTCATGCAAAGCTGGCCTCCTCGGTGCAGGAAGGTCTCCCCAGCAAGTTCACCCAGTGTCCTTGGACCAGAAGTCGGGGGAGCTGTCCTCTTCTTGGTCCAATCAAAAGGGGTAGCAAGAGACAAAACATATTTGTTCATTCAAAAAATGCGAAGCAAGCCTCAGCATCAGACACTCAAGTACTAGGATAGGCCAGAGAGACAGAAAAATCAATGATTAATCCCCGAGGGATAAGCATAGAATCCCATACAGGCTGCAAGATAACAGAAGAGTTGTCACTATCTCCACTAAGAATGGCTGAAATTGCTCAGTAAACGCTTTCCACAGAAGAACTGGTCTAGATAAGGTGACCAAGAGTTAGTCAGGCTGAAGGGGCAAGGAGTTGGGTGGGGGCCAAGGAAGGAAGCAAGAACATTAGAGGGGAGGCAGCAGCTAGCTCATATCATTTTGCTACAGGAGAATTGCTACGTCCGGAGAAAAGAGTCCAGGTGGAAAGGCTGCAGGAGATGACAGGAGAAGGCAAGGGCTTAACGCAAAAATAAGACCAAGAAGGTGCTCGTGTGCTTTCTGATAAATTTGAAACTGCTCTTGAAGCTTATGGGAAATGAAGTGCCACAAAGAGACTGGCTCTTCAGAAAGACAACTTAGCAGCTGTGTGCAGGGTGGATTAGAGAGAAGGCGGTACAAATGTGGAGGAAGCTAGTTACATGGCTATTGTTACTCTTCAAGAGAGACGTTATTAAAGTCTGAACTGGGAGAAAGGTAGTGGGAATGAAGAAGGTAGAAAAGATTCAGAAGCCTTTTGTTAGGGAGGTGGTAAAAGGATGCATTTAAGACTATATGCTCTCAAGTTAGACTTCCTGAATTTACCACTTATGTGTTTTGTGGAAATGTAACTTCATCGCTATTTTTTATAATTTCATTTAATTTTGTAATGATTATTATTCAAAGCATGAAGGGAAAAATACCTACCTATAAAATGCTACCATCCCAAAATAACACACCATTAACATATCACTGAGTATTTTTTGTACCTTATATGTTTTGTTTTACAAAGTCAGCAATGCTCTATGCATTTGTTCTACAACCCCCTGAAAAGCTAATCATATTTTTTTTAATATATGAAATTTACTGTCAAATTGGTTTCCATACAACACCCAGTGCTCATCCCAAAAGGTGCCCTCCTCAATACCCATCACCCACCCTGCCCTCCCTCCCACCCCCCATCAACCCTCAGTTTGTTCTCAGTTTTTAACAGTCTCTTATGCTTTGACTCTCTCCCACTCTAACCTCTTTTTTTTTTTTTCCTTCCCCTCCCCCATGGGTTTCTGTTACGTTTCTCAGGATCCACATAAGAGTGAAACCATATGGTATCTGTCTTTCTCTGTATGGCTTATTTCACTTAGCATCACACTCTCCAGTTCCATCCACGTTGCTACAAAAGGCCATATTTCATTTTTTCTCATTGCCACGTAGTATTCCATTGTGTATATAAACCACAATTTCTTTATCCATTCATCAGTTGATGGACATTTAGGTTCTTTCCATAATTTGGCTATTGTTGAGAGTGCTGCTATAAACATTGGGGTACAAGTGCCCCTATGCATCAGTACTCCTGTATCCTGAAAAGCTAATCATATTTTTTAAAGAAATTTCAAAACTACAACTAATTTAATTAAAACTTAAACAAGCACCACTTATGACTGACAATTGTTTTGTTATATGGGTTCAAGTTTCTTTTTTTATAGAACAAAATAGCAAATACATTCAAAGCCCTACTTGCTTGGTGATCCTAAGCACCACACCTCTTTGTAGGCATCCACTATCATAAATTTAGTATATATAGTTCCATGTTTCATACACCTAGAAACATGTATTTTAGCTGTGAATAATATATAACAATGCTCAGTATGTGTGTCTTTAATTTTATAAAAGTGTGAACTATGAGAACACAGCATAGCTTCATAGCTAATGCTTGGACTCCAAAGTCAGACTGCCATTCAACTGAGGAAATATTAAAAGTGATGTATAGGAAAAAAAAGTCACAAAATACTTAAACGTCAAACTCAATAGGGCCTGGCTGTGAGTTAAAGAACTGGAGAAGTGAAAAATGTGGGGAATGAGAGATACCTGGTCTACATGCTCGGAACATGGATGACTTATGTGGTTGTAACATTGTCAAATGAGGTAAAACACTTATAGGAAAACAGTTAGCTTTAGAGAGCAGAATACTGAATTTGGCAGTAATTATTACATGACAGTCATCCAAGAGGCGTGCTGGTTACATTGGCCGATAGGAAACTAGATACTCAAGTCTGAGAGTCTTTAGAACCTTTAGGCCCAAGAAATCAATTTGCAGTTGTCAGTAGGTAAAGCAGTTAAGTCTCTAGGACTAGAGGCGATCACCCAAGAGAGTGCACTGATGGACAGAAGAAACTTCCCCAGATCTAAGGAGAAAAGTGGAAGAAGGAAAACTAGAAGGTGAAGGAAGATACAAGGAAGGTAAATGGCAGCATCAGCTGGGACAGAATGTCCAGAAAAACATCCCTTGGATTTCACAATTTGGAAACTGAAGGTAATTTACAGAGTAAATTTTGAGCCTAGCTGCTAGAATAGAAGCCAGATTGTGACGAGTTACTAAGTGAATGAGATGGAATTGGGACACTGGGTGTAGGCAATCTAATTGAGAAAATAATATCTAACAGCCACTCAACGATTATGAAGAGACAAACTCAACAGTCCAACATTAAGGTTCAAACTCCTAGTCCATGAGCTTAGCTTGGTTCACTAGCCTCAGTGCCTCACGGAGTCTTGCACGGACTTTGTGAACTTATTCCCATAGATGACCTCAAGTTCTCACAAATTTGTCATCTTCTGACCACTAAGCACAGAGTGGTTGCCAGGGAGCTTGGAAACTAAGCTCCCCCAACCTTACAACCAAGGAAGCTGAGCACCCCCAACAGGCTTAGTGCTGCTTCCAGTCCTGTGACCATCCTGTTTGTTCTAAATGGATGACTGTTTCCACTAGAGGGTCTGCTAGGACGGTTATAGCTTCATGCTCACTCTAGCAACTGGGCCCCTTCCACGCTCCTACCGTGGAGACTTCCCCAAGAGCCAGACGCAATCTTGTTTCCCTATGGTTTCTGCCTGACAGTCTTATGTTAGTAAGTTTCCCAGTCAGGACTTAATGCTCACCAGGCTTCCCAGGGCTTGCCTCTAATCCCTTGAATGATTCTTATAGGAAGTGAGACCATAAAATGTACCTTCTGACCTCTGTAATCTGAAAAGCTGCTTGGATCTGTTTTCTGCCTACATCCCATCTTCCTATCGCTATATTTCTTTATTTCTACCTTCTGGTCTTTCTGCGACCCTCTGCTTGCTCTGACAAAGCTTGTGAAAATGGAGATCTTCTGTGCTCTGGGTCACACCCATGGCACAGCCACTGAGTTCTGATTGTTCAGGTATTCTCTTAATTAGTGAAGGTGTTTTTTTCTTTTCTTTTTTTTTTACTGACCACCAAGTCCCAAAGACTATGTATGATTCTATTGGTATGGCCACTATCAATTATTTCAAAAGGTAATTAACAAATTAAGATGTATATTGACACACACTATATGTTTGTGTCGTGCTGCCTAATATGAGAGTTACAGAGCCAAGAGAAAAAAGACTTGAAAACATAATGACAAAAAATTGTAAGTTTTTGTAACAATAGCCAAAGGCTCACCTGAGTCACATATTTCCCAACAAGGGATACAAACTATAATAAAAATTCTTGGCTGTAAACAACTTTAAAGTATGCAAGAGAATTTTAGATCATTTTATTTGAGCTTCACAATGAGAATGCCAGATGGAAATCAGGAATTACCATCAAGGGAATTTTTACAAATGAGGAAATTTCAGTGTACATAGTTCAACTCAACTGCAAAACTGCACTTGAACCTTTATGTTGTTTCTAAACCCCGAATGTGATTCCAGTCTGGATGAAGTCCAGGCTGCTAACCTGACATAAAGGCCCTGTACATTTGTTGGCTGCCCCCGAATTCTGCAGCCATGCCCGCTGACTTTTTCAAACCTTTGTAAACATTATTCTTTATTTCTGCAATGCCCTTCCCTCCTTCCTCCCCAATTAAATGCAATAAATATTAACCTTTCTGTCTTTTTCATCAAAATCTGTTACACCCTTTTCTGCGCTTAGGCAGCATTTTTGTGATATCTTCATTAAACTATTATGTTTTTGTTGTTTTGTTTTTTCTTTGGTCCTTTTGCTTTTTTTTTTGGTTTTGTTTTTTGGTTTGTTTGTTTTGCTTTGCTTTGTTTTTGCTTTTTCAAATGTACAATTGTCACATGTGACCTTTTTCTCCTCAAAGGAACTTAGTATAAGACCTGGCGAAGAAATGAGCTCAGGGCAATATTTGTTGAATGAACTAACGTTTAAAGACAAGTCATGAGTGGAAGTTTGTTCAACTCCTGGATATTTTCTGGAAAAGTCTTGTACTTCAAAATCAGTCTTCATTCTGTAGAGCTTGGGCCCAGTATCTACAGTGAATGAAGAGTTAGGGGCAATGGCGAAATCCTTTATGAGCACTTGTGCCTGAGACTCTGAGGAAAGAGGGTGGATCATAGAAAATATACCTACGCTTGGTGATATTTCATGCTCCTTTTCCTTTCCAGCTGTTTCGAACGCAACAGCCCTCCACATGACATTGGGAGCCTGGGTTAGATGGTGGAGCTACAAGTAGGAAGGAGCCTGCATTCCTGAATCATTACTTGCAGAAACACCCAACCAGAAACATCTCCATTACACCATTGTGTGATCAAGAAATTTTATTGAGTTTGGTCACTAAAACTCTGGGGGTTATCTGTCATTGCTACGAAATTACTGTAACTTAGCACAATAACCTAATACTACTTAGATACATTAAAAATACATGCACAAAACAAGGCACATTTTATAAAACACACACAAACAAAAAAAGTCGATGTGTACTAACTAGAATGGTTGCCCAGGAGAAAAGATGGGAAAATGAAATTAGACCTGGAGCGGCAGAGACCAGCAGCGATGAGGCACCCTCTGAAGCACCAGTTGGGGAGTGTAGCTCTGGTCCTGAGGTCCAAAGAAAGGGTAAATACTGTAATTGTGCAAGAAAACTGAAGGAATTTGAAACTTGTTTGATCAAGCAGTGGAGGTAAAGGAGCCAGCCCTGTAGTTTACATTAGGTGGGGTGAGATGGCTCCATTGCTGAAATGCCTTCTCTCAGATCGCATAATGGTGAGGAACTGTGGTACTCTCTGGAACTGGGCTGAGCTGGGTGGTAAAGAGCCAGAGGCCCAGATCGCAGCTAGGAACACGAGTGAAGCAGGTGATGACTCTGAGATGCCGGGAAGCTAGGTCTTAATCTTAACTGTCATAAATTTCTGGTGCGTTTTGGGGAAATTCACTGTATGATCAATACTTTGGTTTTCTAAGCTATAACATAAGTGGCATCTACTTTATCTATTCTAGTAGAGTGCATGACACAGCATAAATGAATTTAAAGTATTTCTGTTCAGGTATGGGCACCTCATACTGATGGCGAGGTGTGTATATCTGTATTTGAGGACAGAAAGCAGCCTACAAGTCCACATGGATAAGAGTGCTTAGCAGCTGCAAGAATCTGGCCACCTACTGATTTAATGATCTCACCCATGCAATATCTGTTTCTGGAAAGCAAATCTAATGTCCCTTTGCAGAGCTAAACCTAGTGAGGAAGCCTCAAGTAAGTGCAGTGTAAATAGTTCGTGGCGTTTCTGCTGTAAATTACCTAGAAGACATGGTGTCCAGGTGATCACAAGATATAAGAGATTCAAGAACACTCAGGGAATGAAAGGAAGCCCAAAACCGACATTTTCAGAACAAGAAGAACTGGCCTGGAGAATGTTCCATTAATAGACTCCCTTTCTGTGGCCAGTTACCTAAGTGGGTAATATCTCTAATTCATGGCTTCTAAATATGGGGTCCTTGGATCCCTAAAATCCATGAAATGGTAAGCAAAATTGTGTGTATATGTATTTATGTGGATTTTCTTGGGGATAAAATGACTCTCCTCAGATTTTCAAAAATAATTACTAAATTCAAAAAGGCCTCGAATAATGGGGTTTAGTTTCTAGGTAGCAATTTACACGTGTACTTAGTATGCCAAACACCGAATGGGAAAAACAAGTCATCTTGAATCAAGGGCAATACCGGGCAGGAAAAGATGTCAAGGTCAGTCTGGAAGAGTAATTAAGTTAACCTCTGAGTGGCATTTATCATCCTGGATTTGTCTACAAGACTACTTTTCTGTTTAAGGAATATATTGCTGCTCTGACCCTCCTTTGGCCTTTTTGGAGAAAAACATTCTTTTAAAACTGGAATCATTGCACTGAATACTAAGTCCATCCTTCTGTCCTTCAAAAACTTGTTACCAAAATCTGTATCTATGAACCTAGTTAAGCAGCCCCTTTGGGAATGATGGTCACATTCCATGTCAAATTTTTGGACTGGTGATCAATTTACTCATTTCTGTCTTAAATCATTTAGTCACTCAGGAACAAGTTGAGATTGGGATTTAGGCGAGGGTCAGGAGTAAGGGCAGGGTTACTAGATGATATTAAAATTTAAGAAAAGTGATAAACCTCAGAAAGATGGATTATGTTAAAGGATGGGGTAAGTCTTGGGCACCTGGGTGGCTCAGCCAGTTGAGTGTCTGATTCTTGATTTTGGTTCAGGTCATGATCCCAGGGTCATGAGATAAAGCCCATGTCAGGCCCCACACTGAGTGTGGACCATGCTTAAGGTTTTCTCCCTCTCCCTCTCTCTCTCTCTCTCTCCACCTTTTGCCCCCTCCCTTACTCACTCTGTCTCTCTTGCCCTCTCTCTAAAAATTAAAAAATGGGGGGCGCCTGGGTGGCTCAGTCTGTTAAGCAGCTGACTTCAGCTCAGGTCATGATCTCGCGGTTCGTGAGTTCAAGCCCCGCGTCGGGCTCTGTGCTTTCAGCTCAGAGCCTGGAGCCTGTTTCAGACTTTGTGTCTCCCTCTCTCTCTGCCCCTCCCCCACTTGTGCTCTGTCTCTCTCTGTCTCTCAAAAATAAATAAAAACTTCAAAAAAAATTTTTTAAAAATGGGGTAAATTTCAGAGTTAGGTGAAACTCAGATGTGTGTCATTGGGGATGTGTGTGCCTGTTGCAATAAACTACTTTCTAATATACAAAAATGGAAATTTATTGGGTAATTAAGTCAAGAAAGAAGATAGGATTGCCCAAATGTCTTGGATATTAAATCGTCATCCCCATTAAATTGATAGATGCCCCATTTGAGGCAGAAGAGGTAGGCAACACTAATACAAAAAAGCTAAAATACATTAAAAAACTGGCCTTATTTTGAGAAGTATATTACAACTGAAGGATAGGATAAATGTGGAGAAGACCAGGCTTTTAGAAAGAGGATTTATCACAAAGTCTTTAATATTCTGAAGATCTTTATCTTGATGGTGATGGCAGTGAAATTTACCACAAAGTGTTCCCCGTCTTCCACCTCTAGAGTCTGCAGCCCTTTGGAAACCAAAGTGGGCGATATGGAGGCGATATGGACCAAAGTGGGTGATATGGACCTCTAGTCCTCCTAGATACCCAAAGAGACTTGGCAGCATCAGAGATCCTGTGGCATGTGACCTTTCTCTCAGCCCCACAGCTGCCTTCAGGAGCATCTCAACTGACAGGAGACAGGTGCCCTGCATAATCTGTTATGTATTTAATAAATAATATGTATTTATTAAAATATAAATTTAATAAATTCTAAAAGCACCTGAACCTACCTGAATTAGGCAGTTGTGCTCACTGGAGCTAAAAGAACCAGGCCCACAATAGGAATATGAGTGTAGAGTGGAATTGTGTCATGACCAAAGCACTATCTCCTTGGAGGGGAGAGCAGCAAAGTCTCATGGAGCAACAGCAGCTGTTTTGGGCCAAGGCAGGCAGGAGGAGAAACAAACACCTGATAGGGAGTGTGAAGCAATATGGAGGGTGACCATTAGGTATTTGTACGCTATATTTCTGTTCCATTTATTCAACAAATACATAATATATGGATTTATAGACAAATACCATATTCTAAGTCTGGGGATACATTGGTAAACAAAATAGGCAAAATCCCTGCTCTCACGGAACTCTCGGTTGTCTTAACAGCAGTGGCAGGTACTTTCAAGAGCTACCTAGAGAAAGAAATGGCTCCTTAAGTGTTATGATGCTCAAAGATGACACACACTTCTGCAAGGCAAGAAATTGCCTGAACATTTTTCATGGATGATGCTCCCCTATGAGCCAATTAGTGAATGCTGAGTATCTTCCATTTATCCCTCTAGATCCACACTCCACACTTCTCTATCTTGTTGTCTCCTGTGAGAGTTTAACTTCTGTAGGCTCAGTCAATGGGTACATGTGCTTAATGGCTTCCAGTTGGCTTTAGCTGATGGGAAACCAGATTGGAGAGAAGAAGGGTGACATCAGGATGTAATTCCCCTGACTCCTCCCTTTAAAATTTGCCTCAAGCCAGTGGTGCTCCTTAAAGGGTGGTAGGGAGGGGGGATAGAGGGAGCACTCTGTTTCTCTCAAGGAGTCTGGTCTCCATGACTCTGTCCTCCCAGGTCCCAGTAACCACACCTCTTCTTGCCCCTTCAGGCCTAAAGGTTGAAGCAGAGGCTCTAATCCTGACCAGTGGTTTCTAGACTACCCCGTGTGGTTCTCCTACCAGCCCTTGCCTGCTTTGTAAATACAGTAAAACCTTGAATTGTAACTTGTCCTTCGAGTGTTCCTCAAGACAAGCAAACGTTTCTAATAAATCTTGAACAAGCGATGTCTTGCAATATAAGTAGTATGTTACGCCGAATGTCGCATGATCACAACTAAGCCAATACTTCTCTCCTCTCTCTCTCTCTCTCTCTCTCTCTCTGCAGGATTTTGGATGATCGTCTCCCATGCTCAGATGTTCGGCCTCAGGCCTCAGCGTTTGACAGAAATCAGTGATTTTTCAGAGCACTGGAAGGTGCCCACAACTGACACTAGTGTATTTTTTGTCACTTCAAAACACCCATGGACAGTCCTCTGCTTTTCCATACAAGAGTAAGCTCAGGAATGCTTTGCTTCATTCTAGGTCAGGCTGTCTGCAGATAGAGACCCTTTCCTCTGCTGCCTTATTGCCAGTTACATTAAATACAGTAGATGACAAGAGTTTATTAATACTGTGCTGTAGTCAACATCTGTGCGAGTGCATACAATGACCTTCATGCAGAAAAAGATTCCATTGAGCCTATAGATAGCAGTGATTCCCTTAGTGATAGTGAAAGTCATCCTACACAATAAGCCTCCTGTCTCTTGTCTCCCTGAAGGGAGACACCAGCCATGAAGGTTTTCAAAGGTAAGTGCAGGTTAACTTGTTTATTTTTTTTATTTTGGATTGTCTTTATTATTTGGTGTTGTATTACACTATTTTTTAATGTTTATTTATTTTTGAGAGAGAGAGCACAAATTGAGAAGGGGCAGAGAGAGAGAGACACACACAGAATCCAAAGCAGGCTCCAGGCTCTGTGCTGACAGCAGAGAGCTAGACGTGAGGCTCGGACTCGTGAACTGTGAGGTCATGACCTGAGCCGAAGTCAGACACTTTACCGATGGAGCCACCCAGGTGCCCCTTATAATACAGTACTGTAATCATTTCTGTATAAATACCTTTGGGTTATAGAACAAATCATCTGAGTTTCCATTATTTCTTGTGCGGAAATTCGTTTTGATACACAAGGGAGTGTGAAGCATGTTTCTGAAACGAATTATCCTCACAAACCAAGGTTTTACTGTAGTTCCTGCGTGTAGTAGCCTGAATAATGGCTACCCAAAGACATCCCTGAAACCAGTAAATGTTATCTTATAAGGAAAAAGTGCCTGCAAATGTGATTGAGTGAAGGATCTTGAGATGGAAGGATGGTCCTGGATTATCCAGGTGGGCCTGAATATCATTACACGTGTCCTTCTGACAGACAGAAGAAGAGGAAGCAATGTGACCACTGAGGCAGAGACAGCAGCGATACACCCGTAAGCCAAGGAATGGCAGCGGCCATCTCGGAGAAGACAACCGATTCTTCCTTAGAGCCTAAGGAGAGAAAGTAGGCCTGCCAAAAACCCTGATTTCAGTCCGGAGATACTGATTTGGACTTCTGACCTTGAAAACTATGAGAATAAATTCTTCTTATGAGGCACCAAGGTTGGCTAGTTTGTTTCCTTGGTCATTGCAATATAATACACTTTGCTAATAAATTCTCCTAAATGTTCCTGATTATCCTATTGAGGTATTATCCTGTTAATATTCAGTATAGAGCTCTTACCATGATGGTTTGTAGAAAAACAAAGTCCCTGATATTACATACAAAATTGTGGGCATACCTAGAAAAATCTTTTGCTAAAAAGAGGCTCTCTAATTTTCATCAGACTCTCAGAACAATAAGTGTCTCAATAGGTTAAAAATCAAATTACTGAGCCAAACGATAGCAGTTAGCCACTGTACCACTGAAAAAGAACCAGATACCTTGATTCCATAGGGTATGTTGATAAGACACAGCCCACAGGGCCAGCCTTGAAGAACAAGTTGGCTTTTTAATCACATTTATCATCTTGGATTTTATGCAAAGCCACTCTTGTGTTTCAGAATTCTTTATTACTCTGACCTTCATAAGATGTTGTCCTGTTTCAAGGAAACAATCTCTTATACTCTAGAAAATACTTTGTTTAAAGTTCAAGCTGTGTCTTTCCTGCAAAATTTGAGCCAAACTTACTGTATCTAAGCAGGCCAGAAGGGGCAGCTCAGTTACACACAGTCACACACTCACCTTTAAAACATTTGGGGTATCTTTTCTAGAAGTGTTCACGCATTTATCTGTTTATTCTTGTAGTTCGAGAAATGGAAGCAAAGACAAATAGGATACAGTTTTTGTCAGTTACTCAATTTAATAAGTGGGCTCTAAAGCAGTGGTCCAAAGCAAGCAATAATAAGGGCACCTGAATGGCTCAGTTGGTTAAGCATCCAACTTCGGCCCAGATCATGATCTTATGGTCCATGAGTTTGAGTCCTGTGTTGGGCTGTGTTGACAGCCCTGAGCCTGGAGCCTGCTTCAGATTCTGTGTCTCCCTCTCTCTCTGCCCACTTGTGCTTGTCTCTATCTCTCAAGAATAACTCAATGTTAAAAAAAATTTTAAAGCAATAATATTTATTATGAGATCAAGAAGTGGGGACATTGCCAAAGAGAGATGCCAAAAGCAAGATCTCAGAGCATAAGAGTTTGCAGGTTGCAGGAACACATCAGGTCAGCTGCAAGAGAAATATCCCATACTTAAGCTGTCACCTTTGGGTTGTTTTTGACCAACTCATTTAAATCTGTATTGTTGGGGTATTTTTTTTTAAGTTTTAAGTCATGAAATCACTAGTGGGAAATGTATGAATATATGATATATAATGTGTCTACCCATTTACATATCGATGGACATATCGATGGGGTTGTTTCCACTTTCTGTCTATTACAAATAAAGCTGTTCTAAAGAGTCACGTACAAGTCTTTGAATGAGTATATGAATTTCTCTTGGGTAAATACATAGGAGTGGAATAGATATTAGTCTTACTATTATTGAGCAGCTAAGTGTTCTTTGCATGTTCTATATATGTGTGTGTTCTATATATGCTTTGCAAAGATTTGCTTCTTTATTTTCTTAACAGTGTATTTTGAAAAGAAAAGGTTTTAAATGTTGATTAAATCGTGTGTGTTTGTGTGTGTGTGTGTGTGTGTGTGTGTGTGTTCGGTAGAAGTTAGTAAGAAGAAGACAGGATAGACAATATCTTCATCAATTCAGGAGAGAAATGGTCAAAATAACGGTAGCTATAGGGGCACCTGAGTAAGCAACCGACTTCAGCTCAGGTCCTGATCTCATGTCCATGAGTGCAAGCCCCACATGAGACTCGCTGCAGTCAGCCTGTCAAGTGCAGAGCCAGCTTCAGATCCTCTGCCCTCCTCTCTCTCTGTGCCTCTCCCACTTACATGCTCTCTCTCTCTCAAAAAGTAAATAAAAAACATAAAAATAAATGTTTATAAAAAAGTAAACGTAGTTGTGTATGGTGGCATGAAGATATAGGAGAAATTAAAATACCACAAGTGCAACTTAAATTGTTTCTGTGTAATAGGATATGAAATTATGCCGCTGTAAGGAATGGAGACGGACGCGAGGCAAAATTACAGATATCATAAGAATAATAATAACTGACATTTTGATATGTTTACATATATATATGTGTGTGTGTGTGTGTGTGTGTGTGTATGTGTATGTATATATATACTTAATACTCCCTTGATTACAGAATGATGAACTGAGCAATTTAAATGGTTGCTATAAAAAGGGAGTTCTTACAATTTTTTTAATTAAAAAAAATTTTTTTTGAGAGGGGTGCCTGGGTGGCTCCATCGGTTAAGCATCTGACCTTGACTCTCAGGTCATGATCTCAGGGTTCACAAGTTAGAGCCCTGCATCCGGCTCTGTGATGATAGCTCAAGCTTGAAGCCTGCTTCGGATTCTGTGTCTCCCTCTCTCTCTGCCCCATCCCTCCACTTAATGCTGTCTCTCTTTCTCTCAAAAATAAATAAACATGAAAAAATATTTTTTAATTTTTTTTGAGGGAGAGTGCACATGTGAGTGGGGGAGGGGCAGAGGGAGAGAGAGAGAGAGAGAGAGAGAGAGGATCTTAAGCTGGCTCTACATTCAGCCTGTGGATTGACATGGGGCTCAATCCCATGATGGTGAGATCATGACCTGAGCGGAAATCAAGAGTCAGATGCTTAGCACTCCTAATTTTTTTTTAAATCAGTGTCTAAGAGGCACCTGAGTGGCTCAGTTGGTTGAGTGCCCGACTGTTGATTTAGGCTCAGGTCATGATCTCATGGTTTGTGGAATCCAGCCCCACATCGGGCTCTGTGATGACAGCCTTGGTTTGAATTCTCTGTCTCCCTCTCTGCACTTCCCCCGCTTGTGTACACACTGTATTTTTCTCTCTCAAAAGTAAATAAACATTTAAACATAAATAAATAAATCCATTTCTATGGATGAAAACTTCCCAATCAAAATTCCAAAAAGACCTTTTTTTTTTAAATAGAAACTGAGGAAATGATTCTTAAATTTATATAAAATTGCAAAGGACTGGAAAGTCAAAAACAACCTTAAAAAATAATTCAGTGGAATTATACTGTTCGATTCTAAGACAGAGATGTAAACTTACAGTAATCAAGTCAATGTTGCATTTGACTATAAAGACAGACAAATATATCAATGGAACAGACTAGGGTGTCAAGAAATAGACTAATACATAGACAGCTAATTGGTTTTGATAGCACAATTCAATGGTACTGGAACAATTGGATAAACAAATAAAAAGAGAAGTGAATTTCTACCACTATTTCATATAATAAAATTAATAATGCAATAATTTGAGACGGAGTATAGCTACAAATGGAAAATTTTAAACTATAAAGCTTTTAGAACTATGTTGTCCAATGCAATAGCTACTAACCATGTATGGCCATGCAAAATTTAATTTAAATTGATTAAAATTTAAGTTAAAATTTGATTTCCCATTCACACTAGTTATATTGCAAATGCTGCACCACCAATATAGATAGCTAAAGTCTACGATATTGGATAGGACAAATAGAAATTCTATTGGAAAGTGCTATTCTAGAAGACAACATGAGAGAATATCTTCACAAGTTGAAAGACAGCAAATATTTCTTAAGTCGGACACAGAAATCAGCAACAAAACTTAGAAATCAATAAATTGGATTTCCTCAAAACTAAAATATCTGCTCATCAAAAAACCCTGTCAAGAAAAATGAATAGATGAAGCACAGACTGGAAGAAAATATTTACAGCACAGGTATCTGAAGAAGGGCTCTGTCTGCAGAATACATAAAGAACTCCTATGATGTTATAAAAAATGGCAAACAAGCCAATAAAAATTGAGGAAAGACTTGAACAGCTAGAAAATAAAGGAAAATATACAAATGACCGATAAGGACACACACAAAAAAGTGCTCAACATTATCAGTCATCAGGAAAATGCAAATGAAAACCACAAAGACATCACTGGACATCACTCCTGTGGCTGAATTGAAAAAGAATGACACATCTCTTACTGATGAGGATCTGAAGCATTCAGAACTCTTAAAGGTTACTGCTGAAAGTCTGAAATGGTACAGTCATTTTGGAAAACTTCCAAAAATTATTTTGGCAGTGTCTTATGAAGTCAAACATATACATTTATGGTATAAAATTGTGATAGCCTGGCAACGTCACTTGGATGAAAGAAAAACAAAATCACATTGCCACACAGGCGTTGGCACATAAATGCTCCTCAGCAACTTGATTAATGTTAGTCCCAAATTGGAAATAACCCAAAGAACAAATAATCAAATTTTGGTATATCCAGAAAATGAAGTACTATTCAGCAGTCAAGTAGGACAACCTACTTACACACGGAAGAACATGGATTAATCTCAAATTTTTTTTGCTGAGATAAAGAAGCTGTATCTAAAGAATAAACTTGGTACGATTTCATTTACATGAAGTTCTAGAAGAGGCAAAACTAATCTATGCCTCTAGAAGAAGGAAACTTACTGGAAAGAGGGAATTTTATGGAACAATGGAAATGTTCTATATTTTGTTTGAGATGATGTGTTCATAAACAGATGCATTTGTCAAAAACCACTGAACTACATTTAACATATTTGCATGTCACTGTAAAGTTATTTCGATTTTTTTTTAAGTAAGGATACTACTGGAAGGATAAAAAGAGTCCATGTGTGTAAAGGGGTATTCTAGATGCCACTTTCCTCTCAATGTTTGCAATGACTGCAACTGTAGATGTGCCCCCTGCCCACCCACACCGATTTGGTGTCTCATAAGACATTCATTCTGTAATGTTCCATTATCAAGTTTCAGAGCAGAAATAGAGACCTTGCCTCCCATGGTCTCCAAAGCCTCAACTAGCAGAGTCCAGCCTGTTCTTCATGCTTCTGCCTTTGGTTTATTGAACATAACTCATCACAGAGTCTAATAAACTCAATATGTCATAGACAACTAGAGTTTTTCTCATTCTGGCAGTACAAGTCACCTATTACTTATCTCAGAGATCAAAAGTCTACTGTTCCATTCCAAGCTCGTAAACCTGAGCCCAGATCTCTGCAGACATCTTAAAGCCTGCTGTCCACAGATTTTTTTCCTCTTATATTCTATACACTAACAATAAATAAATAATAACACTCCAATATCCACTTTGCATTTGCTTTTATTATTGCAGTTAGACACATCTTTTGGTTTTCAAGTGACCTGAATATGCTGAAACATATACTGACATCAAGCATGTTGCCATGGGAACTGAATGCAGTTACACATTGAGATTTACAGGCAGGTAATTTAAGAAGTCCTGGAGCAAAGTATGAGTGTTTCATAGTGTCCTAAAACCCTCATATCAGGTCATATGAAAATTAAATAAAGCACCAAGTCTTGAAGTAAGGGGTGACCATTATATAGTGAACGGTAACTGAAAGAATAAAGCATTTCCCCCTAAACATCAGGTTATTAAAATATGCATTATTATATTCATTTGACGAGAAAAATCAAGTCTAGATTCTCTCTGTGCTTACTCACTATGTCAAAAAACATGATGGTTTGAAAATCATTGAGTATGTGCTTTATTAACAATATTATTTGTCCTCAAAAATGGATTAATCGTAAATATATAAAGACAGAACCATAAACTTAGAATTAAAGGAATCCTTAAAAGTAATTCACAGATTAGGGTTCAGTGACCCGATGCCCTGACTCCAGAGAAGGGTCCGATCCTGTATAACATTGACAGCCCCAGTTTGGAAACTACTGATACCGTTACTCTTCCTAAACAACAAAAATACATCCATGCCAAATCATGAATAAGTGGTTTTCTGACCTCTTTATAAACACATCCAGTCGCATGATGCTCATAGCCTCACAAACTTAATAGTTGTAAAATATAATTCTTGCAAGAGACCTAAATACTGGGAGGTTTGATCTTCAATCACTATCTCTTCTGCAGATCAGCAAAACTGAGGGAAAAGTGAATTTTATCTTCTTTACCTTCCTACCTACTTACTAGCATGGCCATTTTCCTAATGTTAGTTTAAAACACTCAGGTTGTCAAAATCAAAATTCTTAGGGCGCCTGCGTGGCTCAGTTGGTTAAACTTCCGCCTCAGTTTTGGCTCAGGTCATGATCTCACGGTTTGTGGGATCGAGCATAGCGTTGGGCTCCACTCTGACAGCATAGAGCCTGCTTGGGATTCTCTTTCTCCCTCTCTCTCTCTGTCCTCCTCTCTCTCTCTCTCTCTCTCTCTCTTTCTCTTTCTCTCTCTCTCAAACTAAATAAATAATTTTTTTAAAAAAAATCAAAATTCTTAATAATGACAAATTCCTTATACTCTGTAAAATGTTTCCTATAAATTCTCTGATTTTGGGGAAAAAAAGTGTTTGATTGCAAAATGTCCCTGATTCTACAAAAAATTTAATACTTTCTACAAGTAAATTGATAATTAAATGATACACTAGAAAGAACACAAGATTTTAAGATTTCAAATCAGAAGAACTCATCTTGAGTCTTGAGCTTGCTACATACCAACTGTGTGATATTGGCCAAGACTTTTAATTTCTCTATATCAAAATTTCTCTCTTTGGAAAGTGGTGACGATAATCATGCTTAGCTCCCAAGGTTAATTATTAGATTCCAAATGATAATGCACATAAAAGTTTTTAAGATCATAAAATAATAGACAATTATAATATTTGATATTTTGAAGCTGAAAATTATTACTTGTTCCCACCATTTCTTCCCTGACAATGGGGAGTAAGCTTAGATAACATAATTGTAATATGGGATTATAAAGATAAAGATCACAATTCAGTGATGAAGGAAGCTTGCACAGTTAACACAGCTCAAGTAATAATAACGGTTATCATTTGTTGAATGCCAATCAAATGCCAAGAAGTCTACATTCTATCATTCAATCCTACTAACAACACTATGAGATAGATCTTAGCTCCATTCTGGAGATATTACAATTGGGTATTGTGAGCATATTGTTTTTATCCACCAGCATCACATCCTTGAGGGAACCACTCATCCCCATTCCATGATGTCCTGGAGAAGTCTTCCATTGCAGCTTCCTGGCTTCCCATGGCTTTAGGAGTGGAAATATGCAAAATGAGACCAATAAGTCATCTCTGTGGATAGCTATACGAACTTTGGGAGGAAATCGCCCTGAGTTGCTAAAGGATTAGAGTCCGAAGGTTTGATCTGGTCGTCACCTTGCCTACTGTGTGCCACAAACCTCCATGAAGAATGAAGTTGAGCAGAGACAAGCAGGTGAAGCCCTCGTAGCATCTTTATAACCTGATTTAACCAAATGGAATCTGGATGGACCTTTCTTTCAGACCCAAGTTATAGTAGTAATGAATTCCATTTCGGTTGAGCTTATATGAATTACTGTGAAAGGGTCCTGGAAGGAAATAGAATTTCCTGTGACATAGTAAAGCTCTCATGCCTGAAGCTCTGCCCAGCTCATGAAGTAGACATTGATCTTTGCTATCTAATACTTTACTAGCCTTGGTGATATTCTATCATTCTGGCTTCATCTTCGGGATGACACTGTGAGTCTGCTGACTCGCCAAAGCATCGGATAACACAAACCAGTCACACCTCTCTCTTCACCACATCAAGGAAGCAACATTGTATCATTCAATTCCACATTTCTTTCTGAGTGAACTAAGTTCCCAAATAGTTTGGTATTGTTTGGGGACAAAAAGAGGAATCTAAATGCAACATGGGCAGAAGAAACCTTTAAAAAGCACATTGAACATCAGAATAAAATGGGAAATGTAATTATAGAAGGCTTAAACTAAAAACTGTGCTATGAAAATGCATTTGAGTTTAAGATTACTAATGGCAGAGGTTTGAAATAAAGGATGCCATTTTGGAGATGATGTATTACAATGTATACTTAGAGGCAAGACTGGGCTTTATGTCTTCAGAGGAATGAAGTATGGCCACAGTCGTTCTTTTAATTCATACGACAAATGGTTATCGAGCCCCTATTATGTGCTAGGCACTGATTTTCCTGCCTGTGTACAAATCAACCTCATCCTACAGAGGATTACTCTTACAATGTTAGACCTACAAAAAAATTGGGGTCACTTTTGAAAGAATGTTGGGGATAAAGTGTCAAGAATCAAGGATAGAAAGATTTTAAAGGACTCTAAAATATTTCTCAAATTTGGGACAGGATGCATTTCATGAACTTCACAAGAAATTCTGACAATAGGCCATGATTTTTCCTCATGCTACGACATGCACTTAGACGGAAAGAAGAGAAATAGAAACGCCATTGGAAAACCAGATTATGCAACTGTGGGCAACTTCAAGAGTTCCAGATAAAACTTTCTAAAAAAAGGTAGTAGATGTTTAAAGAGCATTAGAACAAAGGCTAATCTGAGTGACTGAAGGCAGAATCCGTGAATAAACTTCAGAGAATGAGCTGGAACTCATGAGCTGGAGGAGGAGAAAAGGCAACAATTACTAATATGTGTGAGGTTGTCCAGTTCAAAAAACATTTTGATCCCAAGTCTGTGTAAAGTCAGTATACATTTAGCCTTAATTTATAGGAAAGGAAATTTGTGTTGAAATATATTGAAATTTTCTTTTAAGCTCTTCAATAACATGTTTTTCTTTCAGTGTTTACCAGCACTAACATGGGTAAGAGTCCCTGAACTACAAATGGCAGGGTTTCAAACATCAAACATTTTGTATCCTATTTTTATTCACACGTTTTTTGCCCTAATTTCTAAGTATAGTTGAGAAATTTACTTTAATTATCTCTGTTCTCCTCTCTGTTATTGTCAGCCCCACGCTATTCTGCAGTGTGAAATTGATAATGAGAAGAAAGCTGATAAAATATGTAGGAACAGAGGCTGAAATCAAACTCAAGATGTTGAACTATTTTTGCAAGTAAAATAACATAGATTTTTAGGGAATTTTGGATTTGTTTTATTTTTAGGATTTTTTAAAAAATTAATTTCTATTCATGCTAGAACCAGAACAGAGTACTAAATCAAGGTAACAAAGTCAAAGCTGAACTAACAAGTCTTGTAATTCTGTAAGAGTCAATAAATAAGACATCTCTCTGTTGCTACCTGGTATACCATGGCAGATTGTGTCTGGAATGGCCTAGAAAGATGGGCTCTTTTATACAAATTCGAAACAAAATCCTCTAGACTACTTAACCCAAAAAGAGGCATCATCTTTACACCAAGTTTATGATTTCTCACTGGGCACAATTTTTTTTCCATTTTTGTTTAAATCCAGACCTTAGACGCTGACGAAGTCAAGGGCTGGGTTCTGCCTCTGATGCACATAATAAAAATCTCTTTTGGATGAGAAGAGACAGTTAACATAAATTTATTCTGACATCCTCCAGTCTGCCACAGTAAACAATCCAAATATGTGCATAACAGGATCATTTTTTTAAATATTAACATATCTTCCCAAGTGTATTCCCTTATTTGACCTTCAAACTTCCCTGCATCCCACATGCTTGCAGGCAGAGTGAGGCTGCTTCTGCTGCATGATTTGTCTTAGTCTGTCCAGGCTGTTATAATAGAAGACCATAGATTGAGAGGCTTATAAACAACAGAAATCTGTTTCTCACAGCTCTGAAGGCTAGGAAGCCCAAGATAAAGGTACCAGAAGATTCACTGTCTGGGGAGATCCTGCTTCCTGGCTCACAGATGCCCATCCTCAGCCGTCTCCTCACCCATACCTCACGTGGTAGAAAGGGGCAAGGGAGCTCTCTAGGGTCTCTCTTATAAGGACACTAATCTCAGGGCGCCTGGGTGGCTCGGTTAAGCATCTGACTTTGGCTCAGGTCATGATCTCACAGCTCGTGAGTTTGAGACCCGCATCAGGCTCTGTGCTGACAGCTCAGAGCCTGGAGCCTGTTTCAGATTCTGTGTTTCCCTCTCTCTCTGCCCCTCCGCTGCTCACTCTTTGTCTCTCTCTCTCTCTCCTTCAAAAATAAATAAACATTAAAAAAAATGTATAAGGATACTAATCTCACTATGAGAGCGGCAACCTCATGACCTAACCATCTCCTTAAGGCCTCACTTCCTAATGCCATCACACTGGGGATTAGAATTTCAATGTGTGCATTTGGGGGTACATATATATCCAGTCCATCACAATGGTTGCCTTAGAAAAGAAGCGTCAAGGCAAAAGGCCTGAAAGAGCCTGCAGACTTTTTGGCTTTGGCCTCCAAAATGGAAACAGAAAGAACTTGGGACTGAGGCCTCACTTTTGAAGAAAGTGAAGATTAGAGAGAGGACACTTACCTTTGAGTCTCCACGATGTTCTCCCAGAGTGCGAAGGGAATTTGGGGAAAGTAACAGGAAGAGAGGGAAGAGAGGTAATGAAAATGGATACACTGGAGATACTGGAGGTTGGAGGAAGTGCTAACATAAAAGTCTCCTCAGAAAGGCGTAGTTGAGCAACCAGAAGCTGTGCAGGACAAGTTAATCATCATTTCCATGCTTCCTGTCACTACTCAAGTGAGTGTGAACATAGCAAATAACTGCCTTTCTTACTGGCTTTCTGATGGGACTTCCCTCTGACAACTGCCAGTACTTCTTTAGAAGATGAACCATCAGGAAGAAGACCACCTCCAGTGTCCTGAGAATTTGCTCAGTCCCCATCTAACTTACTCCATAAGGACCAAACGCTAAATGCATGCTTTGCTACATATCAGAACAGAGTAAGTCAGAAAGAAAGAAGGAGAGTAGTGTCCCAAATGCAGAGTGACCTGGTGAGACGAAGGTTATGGGAAGTACCATGAGATACTCATCTGGTAGGAGCAAGGTCTAGAAAGAATAAGTTCCTTTCTCCCCACTGGGATCCCTACCAATACCACTGCTCCTGTCCAGCCACTCCCAACCCTGCTCCCCTCCCTGGCCTTGCTTACCTGTGCCAAGAAGAAACGGTTATGACAACACTCACCACGTTTTATAGTGTACCAAAGGCTCTTTCATACACAGCTTCATCTATCTGCACAACTCTACAAGATAGGTCCATTCGCATTGTTGTCTCTAATTTACAAATGAGTGAAGGTAAGACCTTGAAAGGCTATGTAACTTACCCAAGAGCACACAGGTGCTAGAACATGACAGAACTAGGACTCACCTGGTCTCAGTGTGTCCATTCTCTGTGGTTACATTGCTCCTTTGCTACTGCTTTGGCTCTGCTCCAGGACAGGGCAGGCGTCCCTATGGTTTAAGAAGCACTGGAAGGCCTTTCTTCCCAAATGTTCCTTCCCAGACCTTCTTCAGTCCCAGAATACCCGGCCTTACAGACATTCCTCTAAGTTTAGGCAAAGTCTCCAGGAGCCCCTTGGTAAAATAAGACAATACATTAAGCCATTCATTCAATCCAGGCTCCCTTGCCTAAGACTTCTATGGGACAGAGTGCTGCTTAAGAAAGTTAAATGGAAGTCACCAGGCAACGTGACTAGTATGGACTAGGTGCTCAATAAATTCGGGGGAATTTTTCTCTAGTTAAAAAAATTTCAGGAACATTTTGACCCCATGAGATAATCCCCATGCTTTTCCCAAAAATAAACAAACAGCGTAGCCGTGGGTAATATAACTTCTTATAACTCTAATAAGAAAATGAAATCTCAGGGGAAAAAAAATTAATCTCAACAAATCCGAATCTCTCTGAACATAACAAGCACATGAAATTAGAATCCTAAGGGAAAACAGTTAATTTACCTTAACTCTGTTATCAGTAGTAACATACTAAAAATTGTTTTCATGGAAATTGCTGCATTTATCAGGACCCCCAGCTCTTTGGCATATAAGCATAAAGAATAATGCACCCTGGGAATATGCAAAAACCTAGATTAATATTGAATGAACAGCAAAGGATAAACAGGACTTTCTGCTCTGCTCTCACTAAAGATAAACACAAACAGTAAGCCAAGAAGCAGGCATGAATCAAACCAGTGAACGCATGCATCGGCTACTGCAATACCAACAGGGCTTTTAAAATGTCAAAAGAAAAGTATACTTTAATAAAAATACATAAAAACCGTGCTGAAAATTTAATGTAACACACTGTGTGCAAATAAACCCTGCATGAATAGAAAGTCAAGATTAACTTCAGGCATCAGTGAACTTAAGGTAATAAATCACTGATGGCAATTTCACTCCCCCTTTCAGATATGATTAGAGGTGTTTGGGGGATAGTTGATACAAAACGCTGCTCAAAAATTGTAATGCACACCACTTGGATATGCAGAGAAAATGTGTTGTTGTTGTTTTTAGTTTTACACATGAGACCCCATCCTCTGGCTGGGGGAAATTTTTAAATATGTCTCTAACCCAGTTTAAGCCTAGTCTGATTTGATTATTTCAATAATCTCTTAAGGCAATAGTCTTCCTAAGAGTAGAAAGAAAGTTCAGTGTCTCAGTTTTCCTCTGCCTTCTCCTACTCAGCTCTGAAAGAAGGCAGCTGGGTGTATGAAATGGGAGGCAAGGAAGAGAGTGTGTAATGGAGAGACACAGAGACCTTGAGCATGGTGTTCTTCTCTCCTGGATGATGTTGTCTTGTCCATCTGGCTGCTGTCTGTCTTGCCATCCGTGGCTAGAGTCTCTAACTGGTCTTATTCTCCCAATTTGGTTACAGCCAGTTCACTCTCTGGTCAATTCAGTCTCACTTTGGCACCTGCCGGCCCTGAATGCTGAGGTTCCTGGCCAGTCTCTGCTGCTAAGAGACTTCCCTGTGCCTCAGCAGACTCCAAGCCAACTCCAACGCCCGGACCCCAATCACCTTGGGAAGCCCAGGGAAGCAAGTCCTTGGGCTCTGGCTCATGACAACACTGCACAACCAGAGGAATGAAGGTGTGTTCAGTGTAGGATGAGTTTGAGTTCTGCCTTTGTGAGCCTCAGAAGGGAGTCAGGACCGACAGCCTCCTCCCTTTACCTCCCTCACAACCAGGGTCCTGCATCTACCCATAGTCCAGAGAGTTGGAGTGGAGGCACACATCTGACCAACACGCTCCTTCCTTCTCTTCCTCTCTCTCCCCTTCCCACTATCCTCCTCCAGGCCTGGGAAATATGTAGGCTTTGCTTCTCTTTCTCCTACATTTCATCTCTGTCAAGAGCAAGGTTTTGCTGTCATGGATGGAAGGGTACTTTCTCCGCTATGGGATCCTCTGGGTTGAGTACCTGATATGTTAGAGGGCAAAAAACAAAAATATTTGGGAAACTGTCTCTCGGGATTATCGTCTGACTTGTAATGCTTTTATGTTGCCTTATCCCTGCTTTTCATGCCAGGAATTATATATTGTTCTGTTTTTCTCTTCATCATTTTTATAATAAATTCTTTTCCCCTGTCAGGCAGATTTGCTGTCTCAGATTGGGCCAAAGGTCATGGACTCTGAAAGGTAGATGCATTAGTAATTTCCAAAAATGATACCACACACCCCCATTTCCATAGATAGATAGATAAATAGATGATAGATAGATATGGTTGGCTGTTCTTATATGTCAACATTACATGTTTAAGACAACATAGATGGGTGTGCAAAGCTATCATTTCATATGAAAATTTTGTTATGTAATATTTATTAAAAAGTGTTTCTTCTATTGTTTGTTTTTAACATATGACATCTATAGAAGATGATTTTAATGACTATCATTTCTGTGGCATTACCGTGAAGAAAGACAAGTTCTTAATTTTATGGCAGATATGATAAACTTATGTGTTAACAAACATTTGTTTTACAGGTGACTGGAGTGAATGGAAAATTTATCCTGATAAGGAAACGTTGGGGGTGGGAAAAGTGTATGGGAGAATAATACAGCTCCCTTCAAATGTATAAGGAGTTTAGAAGTAGAGAAGCTAACTTTGTTACACATGACTCCAAGAGACAAATTTAAGATTAAGGAAGAAGTAAACGGGTAATACAATGTGGTTTGGTTTTCTAATAATCAAAGCTGTCTAAATATGGAGTGGGTTGGTGCCTGGAGATTCAATTATTATACAATTGGGATGGTTCAAGGTGGGCCATGTGACCATTTAGCGAGAATGTCATGTCAATTATTTAAGGATGTTAAGCTTGTTTCCAACACCCTGAATTTCTATACTTAGAATCTTCAAGTCTGAGAACTACAGAAGTTAAATAAAAGAATAAAAGAAAGATTCATAGGAGCATACATGGCACTGGCAGAAAAATTGACCATGGCCATTTGGTGATGATAATCACTCAGTAAATAGGAAAAAGTCCAAATTGCCTATTTAAAACAGAATCCAATTTTAAATTACAGATTATGGCAAAATTGGTGAAAGTAAGCCCATAGAAGAAAAACCAGAATGTTTTGGCAATGGATATTTCAAAGAATTGAAAGAAACTGAATACAACTGATTTCCTGGTTTGGTAAAACAAGAGAGAAAAGTCGTCACTAATAGGGATTCTATAAATAGGGAAAGAAAGAGTATAAGGTGCAAAGCTAAAATGGTGTTGCTGTTAAATTTAAGATGATGCCATTTTTGAAGATTTTACTTATTTTAGCAAGTCTCAAGACATCTCAGCTTATATCTTTATGGATTCTTTCCTGTCCTCCTTTAGTGTTCTGCCAAGAGAAATAACGGTAGAAAGGATAGATGTGTAACTGATAACTGTCAACAGGTAGTTAACCAAAAAAACGTAGACAAGTGTTAGGAAGAAGTGTGGAAGGAGAGGGCAATTTGAAGGCTATGGATAGGTAGCTGCATCATCGGTCATCCTTGTCATATGTCATGACCCATCAGAAAGAAGGCTGGGAAAGGGAAAGAGTCAAACTGGCCAGACAGGTCTCTAGTGCCTGGAAAGTCAGTGAGTTTGGCCAGCGCAGGAGGAAGCATGGCCAGTGCAGGAGGAAGTATACATGTCTCTGGGAGTGGAGGTCAGGAGAAAGGAAGTATATAGGCATCGAGCTTGTGGTGGGTACCAGCCACTGTGATAAAAACTGTATACTGTTAAGTTATGAATTCTTCACTTGTATCCTAATAGGAAAGTATTAATATTCTTTTTTTATATTTAATGAAAATGAAACTGAAGCTCAAAGAGCTTACGTATCCCAGGTCACACAGCTAGTAACTAGTCACTGGTATTTCAAATCCCAAAGCTCACAGTCTTTCCACTAGATCACACTAGCAAAATGTGCTTAGGCATGAGCAGATAAAGATAAGTGACAAGTGATACCAGGGGCAGGAGCCAGGTGGCAAAAATAAATCAAGCTGGAATGAATAAAAACAATGAGGCACGGGGTGGGGAGGGTAGAGACATAGGGAGGGCTGGAATGTCTAAGATTCACAGCCACTATTTGAGTCAATTTGAACTAAGCAAGAATTCTACCCAAGAGTCAGAAAGATACCAAACATGGAAGATGGTGGGGGGTTGAAAAAGCAAGGATGTTTTTAAAAAGGAACCCCACACAAAATACTCCTAAACATTTGGGTACTGTTACTACAGTCTTGTCTTTTATTAATTCTTCATTCTTCTTTATTAGGGGTTTCCATATGCTGAACTGAGGGGAAGAAGGAACTTTTGGCTTCCTCATATCATCCTTCATTCTTACTTGATCAGCACTATAATCTGTGATTATGAGCTATTCAAGGTCAAACTGCAACAAGAGGTAAGAATTGAAATGGAAAGACTTTGGAGAGATTTCAGAAAGGAGTCACCACAGTGTTTCTTCTCAAATTTGGGGGATTCATTTTTCCATAGAATCCATGAATTTCCTCATCATGAGTAGTTCACAAGTCACCAGTATCATCTGAACAACAAGAAAGAGGAACAGAGGCAAAATGAGCAAGAGGAAAAATCCTGCCATTTTATAGGCTGCAGCTTGCGTGTCAGATTTAGCAATTTTTATCAACCGGAAGAAGCCCTTTTTGCATTTGGACAACAAAAGTCCTTGTTTAGTCATTTTCCAAGTGGAAGCATGAAAAAGAATGTCTTAAAACTAAACAAGTCAAAGGATATACTACGTGAGACACTCTCAAAGAATGCAGTAATTACCACAAATATAATAAACTACAATTATGTTCTCAGAAAGAGGTCTATTCAAAGAAGTCATTCGAATATGTGATAACGCATGACAGCAAAGTGAAGGCGGCGTTAGCAAGCGCTGTCAATATGCAAATGCTTTGTTGCTACCAGGCCATTCTGATATTGTTTATCAAATGGAATGAAACATTGAAAAAGAAATAGACTTCTCTTATTTCCCTAACACACAGCAAACGTCTCTATTTCCAGACACGTGAAATAGTCTCTTCCTTTATCGCAATACCTTGCTAATAACTAGACTCATCTTCTTTGGATTTTATTTTTAAGGGTAAAATTTTTCATAGTTACTAGATTTTATTACAATTTAAAAACAACTCATTTAGAAGTTTTGTATTACTGGGAAAGTAGAATTACCAGTTAGAAATTGCTTTGCTGACCCAAGGAGTATATTTTCAGACATACCAATGCCAAATTAGCTCCTATGAAAACATCTAGGTGCACACATATGTATAAATACACACATATACATCTACCCGCACACTTTCTCTCTCTCCCCATCTTTCAGAGGAAATCCATAACATCTTTTACTAGCTACCCATTATAATTTAGCTCCATATGATTGAAATATAAACTTAACCATTGTGTAAGATCTCCTACAGACATCATTTGAAAGCTTCAGGCTAAGGGCCCCGTGGCATATTTGTACAGATGTTACCTTTGCTGGCTTTTCACAAATGGCTCCATCAAAGCATAACATGTGACTCCCATAACTGAATGCTAGTAATATCACAAGGAAAAGGGGTTGTGTAACCATAACATTGCTGAGGCCCATGATTTTTGTGTTAGTGACTAAAGAAAACTCTTCTGTTTCCAGGAAAGTCGTCTCCTGGTTAGTCCTGGATTTGATTAGCGATCCCACTCATGGGTGGGTAAAGCCAGAGAGCATTCCGTGTGCCCAAGCATAGGCATCACTTAAAAGCAAGAGGAAGAAAGCAGTCTGGAGCTTGGACCTTAGCGACATCCGCATCCCACCCCTACAGAGGGGCAGACCCCGTGCTGTAAGTGCCAGCCACGTGAGACTCTTGAGGCATGTAAATGGGGGTGAGTGCACAGGTCCAGGAATAGGAAAGTAGAATCATATAGTAACAGCTTGTAAATGAGCACAGGAGAAAATTTTATATCCGGGCCATGGACTCCCCCTCCCAGATTTCCAGAGTCAATGTGAGGAGCACACAGGGCCATACAAGAGGAAAGCCAAAAACAAAACAAAATCTTAAAGCAACAACTCTCACATGCTCACAAGGGGCCCAGAACCTTCTAGAGGGAATCCATTTTGCCCAAAATTTGGGGTATTCCTCAAATCCAGGAACTATAGTTTCTTCGTATCCATTTGTCTGCCATAGCAAATTGAAATGTGCTAGCTTCAGAACCTTGTGGGAGCAACTTCCTTTGCATTACCCGTTATGTCTGTCTCTGTCTGCCTCTCAGTTTCATTCAGTGTTTGTGGAACACCTGTTATATTCCATACCTCTGTACTAGGTATTATGAGGACACACCAGATGAATAAAACCTAGTCTCTGGCTTTATAGAACAGACTGCTTGGTAAGAGAGACAACCCTGTAGAGAACCAGTCTAATCCAGTCTAGTAAGAGAGATATATATTTTTATAACTGTTTATAGTACAATAAGGAGAAGCTTGATTGCTTAGGAGAGGCGACAGATTTCAAGTAAAGAACATCAAATCCCTGGTTCCATCAAAGCTCAAACCCTGATGTGTAATATAGGGAAAATCACTAATATCTGTTGCTTTTTCTCAAAAATGGGAATGATCACACCCACCTTCCTTTTTCCCTCATTGTCTTTGGGATCAAATGAAATGTATTGACAGAGTCTTCAGAGATTGGACAGTGATTCACAGGCCTAGAAAAGCTAATATTAATTAATTTGTCTGTGCCCCACACTGTGTTAAATAATTTAAATATTTTCTGTTTTAATCTTCATAACAACCCAGAAGCTTAAGGAACATGCTTGAGTTCACAAACTGACTCCTAACCACACTGTTATACAATTTGTTCTCTGCTACTGATAAGCTCAATGACTTTGGACGACTCCTTTAACACTTCTGATTCTCAAATGTTTTCATCAGTAAAATAAAATTGGTCTCAATGAAATCGTCTTTTTTAAAATGTGGTGCATATAAAATGAGATCTACTCTTTTAACAATTGTTTAAGTACACAGTACAGTATGGTTCACTATAGGTACAATGTTGTATAGCAAAGAGTAAGTATAGAACTTACTCTTCTTTCCTAACTGAAATTTTATGCCTGTTGAACTGCAGCTTCCCATTTCCCTCTTCCCCAGGCCCTGGCAATCACCATTCTACCTTCTGTTTCTATGATTTTCATCATTTCGGAGACCTCGTGTACATGGAATCATGCCATCTTTGTCCTTCTGTGACTGGCTTCTTCTACTTAGCATAACGTCCTCCAGGTTCATCCACGTTATCGCATATGGCATATGGTTGTCACGTATTTCCCTTTTTGAGGCTGAACAATATTCCATTGTGTGTATGTACCACATTTTCAAGAAAGTTTCTTAGACTGAACAGTACTAAATGCTACAGTAAAGGTTTATCTTTTAAGGTATATTTATTTTTTTGGGGGGGGGGGAGAGCAGAGAGAGAAGAAGAGAGAGAATCCCAAGCAGGTTCCGCTCTGTCAGCACAAAGCCTGACATGAGGCTAGATCTCCACAAACCGTGAGATCATGACCTGAGCCAAAATCAAAAGTTGGACACTTAACCAACTAAGCCACCCAGGCGTCCCTACCTCTACAAGGTTTAAACGGTTTGGGGAGCACAGAGAAGTCCCTATTAGTCAAGGGTTTATTGGTGTGACATAAACCCCAACTCATTACCCCACTTTTGATGTGCCTGCTTGATCAGAGCATCCTTTTATGGTTTTACTAACACTCTGAGTCCTACTGGCAGCTAAGCCTTATTCATTGTTATCACCTTCCTGAGACCCATGCAGATGTTTGTTGAAATGATTAGATGAATAAGTGGGTAGCTGGATCATACCTGATAACCTGGCCAATGTTGGTCTTCATTATCTCTCTTTTTCTGATCCCTTCTTTACCTTCCTAAACTTCTGGACCAGGTAAAGTTCCCTTGCTATGTATCCCTATAACTTTTTGTACATTAATGTGATTGCCTATGGATGTTTGTCTCCTCTACCAGATTTTAAGTTTACTGAGATGAACACCATCTGTCATGTTTACCACTGTGGCTCCAATGCCTAGCTCATAGCAGGTAATCATTAAATATTTAAAAAGCAGTGAATGACTGAATGAATTTTCCAAAGCCCATCTTTTTCAGTGACCTAGTTTTTGGCCATCCAAAAATAAATTTTGCTTTTAAAAAACCTTACTGACCTGGTATTGCTGCTCTATTTAAGATAAAATACTTAGCATACTTTATTCAATACTTGTAAATATCAGAAGACTAGATATACGTTATCCTTTTAAAATCTATTTTCATGATAAAATACATATACACATGCAAACACACCACATACACCAGACTGATAAAAGGATGGTTTTTAAGAACTGCCTCAAAGTTGCAAACTGAAGATGAATTATATTTTAGTCCAACTATCTGCAGATTCTATTTTAATATCTCGATACTAGATACCCCGAGAAACACTACAAGAATCTAAAGCATCAGAAGAAGTAAACAAAATTCAGTCTTGTTTACTAATGCAGAAGAAAAGAAAGAGACATTTCAGAAAGATCTTTAAAGATTTTAGTGTTTTCTAGATACCCTTGAGTTAAGCGGGATGTATCTGAAGCAGAGTATTGCTCAAGCCCCATGTTTTTACTAGAAAAAGCTAAATAACATTAAATATTTGAATCGTGCAACCAAACTGCCCTTTATCTTATTCCCTGCCTATTCCATCATTCAAGGTCCAACCAGGAAAACAGAAGACGATACAAGGCATTCAAAACACAAGGGTATTTGATGCAGAGTCCTGGTTGCACAGATGTTAGAATTGCTGAGAAGCTGGGGAGGAGTTGGAAAGGCAGATGGAGGGATTGACAATAGCAGGAAGCTGCAAACGCTGCTCGGCTAAAGAGACAAAGGGAAGAGAGCCTGGTACGGGAGCCTGAGGGCCAGGACACTTCACGGAAACTGGAACCAGGCAGGAGACAGCCACCACCAGCGAAGCCACTTATGGCAGAGATAGATGAGGACACAGAACTTAACTTTTTCCCCCTCCTGACCTCTGATGTGAGGAGTCAGCTCCTCTGTGACACGGAGAAGAGAAAGGGAAGGCCAAGGAAGCTGTGAGGGCACACGGCCCGGCCCGAAACCAGAGCCCCAGTCTCCTGGTGATGTGCTTATCTAGTTGCAGAGTCACGGAAACAAATATCAGGTTGACAATTGATTTCCCATTAATATTAACAAACTGACATTCTGATTTAAAATATTGTATTATTGCTCAAAAAAACTCTTCTGGAACTGTTGTTCTTAAGTTCTTTTCTTTTATATTCATTTCACATTTAATGTTTCTGTTTCAAAAGACAACACTAACCTGCACATTATTATGTAAAAGACACATTACCAAAAAAAAAAAAAAAAAAAAGCACAACTATTCAATGTTAAGGATTATTCATAATAAGAGCAGAGGAAATCTGCCATGAGGAGAGGCATACTAACATTGAAAGAGCTAGAATACTAAAAAAAATTTCTGACAAATTTCTGATGTCAATAAGAATCATTTTGGAAAACAAAATCTTTTGTCTTTAATTTATTTTAGAAAAGGAGCATGTGCAAGTTGGGGAGAGGGGCAGAAGGAGAGAAAGAATCTGAAGCAGGCTCCACGCTCGCCATGGAGCCAGACACAAGGCTGGATCCCTGGACCCTGGGATCATGACCTGAGCTGAAATCAAGAGCTGGACATTCAACCAACTGAACCGCCCAGGCACCCCAACAAAATCTTTTTTAAAGTATGCCTAAAGTCGTCATTGTCAAAGAGGTCTTATAGAAATTTGGGGTACCTGGATGGCTCAGTTAGGCATCCTACTTCAGCTCAGGTTATGATCTCACAGTTCCTGGGTTCCTGAGTTCAAGCCCTGCATCAGGCTCTCTGCTGTCAGCACAGCAGAGAATGTCTCCCTCTGTCTCCCTCTTTCTCTCTGCCCCTCTCCCTCTCTCACATGTGCTCTATTTCTCTCTCAAGAGCAAACACCAAAAAAAAGGTCTTACAAAAATTTAAATCACTTGACTATTCAGAAAACATATCTTGGAATATACAACTTGCACAAGACTTGCCCAGCTCATATTAAATATCCGTTTTGATAGGCTAGCTCAGTCACTCCGCTCGCTCCAGACTTGCTCGTGACCGAATTTCTTTGGTCCGTGACCTCATCAGATCTTACAAGCCAAATGACGGCCAGGTGTTGCCATCACCGTTTGGGTGGGGTCTTTCCTACCCATGTAAACCATGGTACAGGTTGATCCTAAAGAATCTATCAGACGACCAGATTTGGCGTCAGTGCTTTCTCATTCCCCACTACAGCTGACTTTTCCAATCTCAAGACCAATTTTCTTTTCAAAACAAAACAGAGCATGCGTTGTCATTAAAATCACCAGGAAGCCTGCCTAGACATGCCCAGTCCCCACTCTGCTGAGACGAGCTCAGTCTTGTGAGGCGTGTGAAATTCAGAGCTCTAAACCACTAGTGACCATTAAGGAGTTTCTGGCAATTTTCATATGATTAGGAATGGCCAAACTGCAGCTGGGGAAATTACATTCTCACTCTCCCAACCCCCCTGCGGTTTTAAATACATTAGATCTTTTCTGCTTTTCCTGCTTTAGAAAGGTAAATTAAGTAGTGCGGTTTCGCACTACTAACCAGCTACTGTACTCTTTCCCAGGAGGGCAGAGTAGAAGGGGAAGGAGTCTCATTAATTCAGCACAATTCTTAGCCATTACTTGTCCCTATCACAACAAACCAAGGAGCACGGTTTACCTGCTTAGAACCACTTCCCTCAGAAATTTTGACTACTTAGATGAGGTCAAGAACAAATCAATTTTTGTCCTAAAATGTGCCAAAATGCCTCAATAATATAGTTTCATTATTTAATGTACCTTTCAACAAAGGGGTGACTGGATGGCTCAGTCGGTTAAGCACCCAACTTCAGCTCAGGCCATGAGCTCACAGTTCATGGGTTTGAGCCCTGCGTTCAGCTCTGTGCTGACAGCCCAGAGCCCAGAGTCTGGAGCATGCTTCAGATTCTGTGTCTCCCTCTCTCTCTGCCCCTCTGCCCCTCCCCCATTCATGCATGTGTATGTGTGTACGCTTTCTCTCTCTCTCTCAATCTCTCAAAAATAAACATTGAAAAAATTTAATATGCCTTTAAGCAGAAACAAAGGTGAGAAATGCACACCATGGATGAGAAAATACTCAGACATGTCAACATAGAGATCAGTTTTAAATCAGGCCAAATGATGAAAAGAAAATAGAACTGAGAGGAAAAATGAAAATTTTTACCCTAGAAGTAAACACAGATGTGCGTATCAGAAGATGTTCTTTCTACTAGTTTTAGAATGATCCCTACAAATTTTTCAACTTTGATAAAAATTGAAAACCCAAGGCAAAAAAACATAGGGGCTGTTATTATTGGTATCCTGTGGTCTCCCCCCTCTGCTTAAGGGTAGACAAAATTCTTTTGCACACTTTTCACAAACTTAATAAAACCAGACCCTGATCACACATCAAGAAAATATTGTTACTGAAGTCACTACTATTTCTTAGTGGGCACCAGGCTTTGCATATACCTGACACACATACACTAATCTAAACTCTTCAGCATGAGTGATGATAACGATCGAGTAACTTGGACTTCCTACTGGCCAGTCTAGGTATGTGCAAAAGCCAATACCTCTGGCTACACCTGGATTAATGGCATATTTAACTGGGTTTGCTCTAGCTATGAAGCCTGGCTATATTTATTTTCCAAGGAGTCCCTGGTTACTGTACTGCAATCATAGTCATAATCAGACTCATCAGATGTCACCTAAGACAAACAGATTTGGCCCAAGCACCTACTGCATTGTATTGGCATAAGGATAAGCAATCGATGGAACCGAATGGATAATCTAGAAATAGATCCACCCATATCAGTTGTTTTTTGACAAATGTGGTTGGGTATTTCAATGGAAAAATGATTGCCTTTTCAATAAATACGTGACATCTATGTGAAAAAAAGAGAACTTCATCCTTCACTTCATACCATATATAAAAGTCAACTCAAACGTAAACCTTAATACTTATACTATAAAACTCCCAGAATTAACCATATATTTTTTCAAATGTGGGCTAAATAAACATTTATTAAGAAACCAAAAGCACAAACCATGAAAGAAAAAAAGTTGATGAATCTTGATCCTCACCAAAATTAAAAGCGTCTACTCTTCAAAAAATAGCCAAGAAATAATAAAAAAAAAAAAAAAGACTGTGGAACAAAATATTTGCAAAACACATATCTCATGAAGGACTGTGTCCAGAATATATAAAGAAAGCTTGCAAAACAATAATAAAACAAAAATCCAATTTAAAAATCTGCAAAAGAAAAAAATAAATTAAAAATAAAAATATGCAAAAGAGTTTGACACTTTATCAAAAAAAGAGATAAGGATAAAAGCAACACATAAAAAGATGCTTGCCATCATTAGTCATTAGAGAAGTTCCTAAGAGCCACAATGAAAATCAAAATTCAAATGTGTAAGAATTTTCAAACAGTGGTGGTTGGACTGTTTGGTTGGTTATTCTCAAAAGAGAATAGCTGTTTAGAAAACACACGTCCACACAAAGACTTGTACTCAAATGTTCTTAGCAGGTTTTTTCAAGATAGCTGGGAAGTGGAAACAACCCAAACATCTACCAACAGGTAAACAGAATTTAGTAAATTCATGCAATGGACCACTACTGAGCAATAAAAAGGCAGAGAAACACTGATATATGTGAGATGGGAAAATCTGAAAATCATTATGCTGAATGAAAGAAACTAGACATCGAAAAACACATACTATATTTTTTTCATTTATATAATGTTCTAGAAAGTTGCAAACAAATCTAGAGTGACAAAAACAGATCAGTGCTTGTCTGGGGTAAGGGTAAAAGGAAATATGGACTGCAAAGGGGTGTAGAAATCTTCTGGCATGATGGAAATGTTCTGCATCATAATTGGAGCCGTGATTTAATGAGTATATGCATATATATGATTTCTTGTATATTGTAAAAACTCATCAAATTGTAAACCTTAAACGGATTTATTTTACATAAATTATGCTTCAATAAAAATGATTTTTAAAAAGCCCATTGTAAAGGGAGGCTTAAGTTAACGTGATTAACTCAAGGTCTCCAAAGAAGTTTCTGAGTTTCAACCCAATAGGTTTCTCTTTTCTGAGTTGGGAAGATGTTACAGGAGCAACACCCAAAAAGCTAATAGTCCAACTGCTACTTACAAAGGATTCCCTGAAAAGGGCAATACTCTTGATGAAAGCAACATCACTTCTGCATGAGGAGAAGGACAAAAGCAAAGTCTAGCAGCACATCGTCTTTCCCATACCGGTCGTGCAGCACCCACAATGGCTCCTGAGGCCCTGAGCTCAGCATGGCAGAAAGCGCCGCCTGTAAAAGGCTTCTGAAGCCCAAACAGTTCCACTATTCCGCAAGGTCGTCCCTCAAACATCCAAATATGCCAACCTAGAACTGCAGTATACTGCCATCATTTCGCTTTTGAGCGGTTGAAATCGAAGAACTTGCACAAGTCCAAAATTTGTCTCCTAAAATGGCCTCCATTTCAAGTCAATATTTCAGTAAGTTCAGTATTCTAGATGAAAGTGCACAAAAGAAATTCAGTACAAAGGTGCCCTAAAAGTTCTCTCCTTCCCTAAAATTAAGAGCAACTTTTCAAAACCTTCTTTTAAAAAATGAACTGCCTAACTTTGGTGCAGATATATAGAGATTTGGCTTTTCCATCTTTATGGTCTTTATGAAACCAAAACATCCTGATAGAAAACAAGCTAATTCAATTATTCAATTATTCATAAACTGGAACAGAGTTTCTAGATTTTCCTCCCAAATATCCAGAATTCTGTTATCCTAGGAGAGGAAAAGTATTCTAAATGATTTATTTTCACTTTAAGAAGAAAATGATTTATTTTCCCTTTAAGAGCAGCTTCTGTATATTGTAGATACAGTCATGTAGCAATGTATCTTCTTAGTAAAATGCCCCACATTTAAGAGCATCTTCCTGCAGGATGTGGTTTGTTTTCCTAATCGTCCATCATAGTGATAACCCTCTCCTCCACTGCTTCCCAATGTGGTCCCCCGCATGGCTAAAATAACAATGCAGTTGAAGCAGTCTGTTGGCTGCAGGAGCCCGTTTTGAAAACTTAGCAATTGGTCTAAGTTTTAGTTTAAGTAAAAATGACTTAAACATTGAAATGGTTTTCTTCTTACTATTTGAGGATCTAACTAGACTAGACTACAAAATGATTAGGGGTAAAGGAAGCACGCATTTTCTGTGAGGGAGAAAGACAGAGATGGAAGTTCTCGCACTGCCTGGATGAGGAAGGATGACAAGTGGTAGGAGATTGATGAGCTGGCCGGCGTTCCCTGTTCTAGATTTGCAAACAAATCCTTAAAAAAGAAAGATTTTTGATTCAAAATTCAAGTAATAGCCACCTAGGGAGACATAAGGTGTGGTATGTATGCCCCCCAAAATGGAAAAAATAGTATGAAAGAATATTAAGTGAAAATGATTTGACAAGAGACAGAGATCAAGAAATGGTACTTCACAGGTCCAGAATATTTGAATTATTCATCTTCTTTTAAATGTGTCAGTTGTAGTGAACTTCACCAGAGCTTTTCACACCAAAGCTTTTTACACCAAAGTAATTAATGGGGCATTATACTGAGAATAAAAAGTAAAATTAATACCCTTTAAACAAAAGTGTGTTTTCCTTTAAATTATTATTTTTAAAAGAAAATAAATTAGATACTTAATGAATCCAACATCTTAAACAATTTAGCTACCCATGTGTCTATCAGTTCTTTTAATAAAACATGGAAATAAACATATTGTCCAGTAACAAAATAATAAGAAGCTGAGGGGAAAAGGAGCCCCTGGGTGGCTCAGTCAGTTAAGCATCCGACTTCAGCTCAGGTCATGATCTTACTGTTGGTGGGTTCAAGCCCCATGTCATCAGGCTCTGTGCTGACAGCTCAGAGCCTGGTGCCTGCTTCAGATTCTGTGTCTTCCTCTCTCTCTGCACCTCTCCCCTCGTACTGTGTCTCTCTCTGTCTCTTGAAAATAAATAAAAGTTAAAGAAAAAAATTTTTTTAAAAATAAGCAAAGTGGAAAAGCATAGACTGGACTGCAAACAAACAGCATAAGTCTAAAAATGTCCCCTTGTAAAATTCAGAAGCTGGGCCAAACATCTGTTTGGCTGGCTAGTGGCCATCCTAAGCAATGATCCATGCCTTTTACTTCCTGGGAAAATAATTAAGCAGTAAATCCAACAGTTCCTTCCAGCTCCCCCAAGAGCTGAAAGTGCCAATGACTCAGGAGTTTGTTATAAAAAAATTTTTTAACTATGGACCTTGAGTAACAAGGCTGCTCAGAATCAGAAACAAGGCAGAGATGTAGGCATGGCACAGAGCCCAGCCCAGTGACTTGTGGGTTCTGTTTTTGGTGTTTTGGGTTGTCACGAAGCCTCCCCAAGGCCTGCATGAATGACCTACCATCGTAGGCTTCTCTCCTTTCTTTCAATCCTTCCTCTCCTCCAAAGGGATCTAGATGAAGCAGAGACCTGCAAGGACCAGTCCTGACTCTGTGAAGCCCAATTTCCTCTATGAAAACAAAACATGTGTCCACAGGAGCTGAGGACGTAAGAAGAACAAATTCATCTGCTTTTGCTTAGATTATCCTAATCAATAAGACAAAACACACCGATATAGTTCCAGCTCGTAAGAAAAGAAGGGAAGGAAGGCCACAGTTCTATGGTACCTAATTAAGCTTTCAGTGAGTAAAGTAGGGAAAGTCTCCTATCTATGCTATGCACTAATATATTAGGGATGTTACTCCATTAATGCGTAATGTAAAAGAGAATTAAACCTGTTCAGAGAAAGATTTATTCTACATTATCATTTAATTACCAACAGGTCTCTATATTCAATTATAGGACTATCGTTTCATTAGGCACATGCGCTAAGATTTTCTAATTAAAACCTTCCCAGATAACCTGATGCTTCAGCAGATTTGATTAGCATTTTTACTTTCTTTTCCTCATTGAAAGCAAAATAACCTATTTTGTGTTTAAGTCAAAAATAGCAACCTTCTTCCTAGGTCTCTTTTGCACAGACACTATTCACCACAATTCCATGCAGGTTGTCTCCAGGGACAATCTCACCTTGCACAATTCTTTTAGAGGAGGCTATGACTTTATAGAACAGAATACTGAGTCTCCCTGCACTAGTACGGGTTAAAAATTTAAAGGCTTTAGGGGCATCTGGGTGGCTCAGTCAGTTGAGCATCTGACTTGATTTTGGCTCAGATCATGATCTCATGGTTCCTGAGATTGATCCCTGCATCTGTCAGTGCAAAGCCTGCCTGGGGTTCTCTCTCTCTCTCTCTCTCTCTCTTTCTCTTTCCCTCCCTCTTCTCTGCTTTTACTCTTTCTGTCTCTCAGAATAAAAACAAATAAACATTAAAATAATTAAAGTACAAAATTAAAAGGCTTTGGAATCACCTCCACCACTAACCTGTTACACTTCTTGCAAATTACTTGATTTCTGCAACAGTTCCACATTTGTAATTGGGGAGCGTTGTGAGGAAAAAACAACAAAATACGTGACATATTTAGCCCAGCATCTGGCACATAGTAAGTGGTAATTTTTACTGTTGCTATGGTCATTTTCGTTGTTGCTGCTGTTGCAAAGTATGGATAAGGAAAATATTCAGAGATATCAATTATGGTGTATGTTCTCAGGCAACTTAGTTTCTGAAAGTCTATACTATAAGCATCTTGCTCCATAGACTGATTGGCACCCATCCATTTAGTATTAAGGTTTGAGCAAGTTACTTGTTCTGGTTATTCTCTGATTGTACCACCTATTCGTTTCTCTGCCCCTCCTGGCTCTGTTTTGTATCCCTGGGGACTGACCCACACAGTTTTGTTTTTTTTTTTTAAATGTTTTTATTTATTTTTGAGACAGAGAGAGACAGAGCATGAGCAGGGAAGGGGCAGAGAGAGAGGGAGACACAGAATCGGAAACAGGCTCCAGGCTCCGAGCCATCAGCCCAGAGCCTGACGCGGGGCTCGAACTCACGGACCGCGAGATCGTGACCTGGCTGAAGTCGGACGCTTAACCGACTGCGCCACCCAGGCGCCCCTGACCCACACAGTTTTCATCACTGGAGCTCTCCTGCCTCTGGCTTCTGGTTGGATCCAGCCAATATGAGGCATCAACTGGAAGTCTGAGAGTGAGAAGACAGGTCAGGAAGATCTTCCTTCACTGCCACCCTGGGGCCATTGTTCTAGCAAGCGTCACATTCCTCTGCACCCATCACCCAAGGCCCTTCCACATCTCCAGCTCTCGCTAGACTCTGCTAACAACCCTGTTTCTTCCCGTTGTTCCTTCAGACCCACAGTGGTGTTTGCTTCATCTCTTACTAGTACTTGGGTTTGGAACACTCCTCACTGGTTTATCTATACTTTGTAAATAGTCTCTTCATTAAATTCTCATTAGAACTTCATCCAAGTATGCTTCTGTTTCCCGTTGGAATCATAAATAAAAGTGGCCCTTGCTTAACATAGTTTCCTGTAGCCAACAAGATTAAGGTTAATCTTAAAACATTCAATTAAGCCCTTACTATGTGCTAAGCACTTGGCTAAGTACAAAGTGCCAGGGAACAGTAATATATCTATACATTTAAATGTGCACGTGTGTGTGTGTGTGTGTGTGTGCCATAATCTTTCTTTTCAAAGACTTCAGTCCTCACAAGAAGCTAGATCTATAAGCTGTAAATCATAATCCAGTATAACAAATGTGGTATGTGTATATACAGAGTACTATGAGTACATGAATATTTATATTCTAACTTATTGTAAGGATGGAGGGGCAGTCAGGAAGAATAATACAAAAAATCTTTCAGTTTGACCCACAGGAGAACAATTTAAGGGGCAGAATCATGAGAAAGTGGTATTTGAGGCATAGAGAATGTTTAAAAGTCATGAGGACATGAATATACACAGCGCGTTTAGTGAAAAGCAAAGTCATGCAGGGTAAGCAGAACATAGTGCTAAGATTGGAAATGTAGTAAGGTGGGTGGAAGTCATCATGAAGTATAGTGAAGTGGCTGGGGATCGCCAGGTTTTGAAGGACATTACCGCAACAGGAGCAAAAGAGTTAAGGCTGTGGAATGATTTGACCCTAACTAAAATTTGAATTGATAATTTTGAAGATAATGAAAATAGGGTGAACAGTTCAATGGATTGTAATAATACAGATGGAAGATAAAAGTCTAAAATAGTAGCCACTGGAGGACATACTGAACAAATCTTTCAGAGAAAATTAGCAAGATTTCAAGACCTTTGAATACAGGAGGCAGAGGGGGATTAGCTGAGATGTCTTGTTTAAACCATGTCATAAAGTGACTTTGTTAACTGAAATAGGAAAGAGAGGAAAGGGAGAAGATTAGGCAGAGGTAGATGAGTTCCTTTTGAAAGAAAAAGTATCAACTGTGGGGGTTACAATAATTGGTTTAAAAGAAAGATATGAGTGTCACTTTAAGAGAAAAGGAAATAATCTCACGATTTAAAAAAAATATTCATCGGGCACCCAGATGGCTCATTCGGTTGCTCATCCAATGCTTGGTTTCAGCTCAGGTCATAATCTCAGGGTTCGTGGGTTGGAGCCCCACCTTGGGCTCCACTCTGAAGCTGCTTGGGATTCTCTTTCTCCCTGCCCCTTCCCTGCTTGCTCTCTCTGTCTCTCTTTTAAAATAAATAAATAAACTTAAAAAGATAATAAAATCAAAATCACTGCACCAAATGCCTCTCAAGTGCATTTACTTTCAAAAGTAAATGCTTTAGAAGTTTTGAGTCAGACATTCACTCTACTTTGAGATCCTCCTTGTATATCAAGCACAGTTAGCCTCCATCTATGCTGCACTTCCACAGCATCACCACATTGTACTCTTGTTTGTTACCCGTATCTTTCTGTCTCCCTAGCTTGCTTTGACATATATCCATAGTGACCTATGCAGGGCTTGGCAAGTGGTAAGGGCACTTAATAATCAGTTTTTAGAGGCACCTGGCTGGCTCACTTGGTAGAGCATGCAACCTTTGATCTCAGGGTTATGATTTCAAGCCCCAGTTTGGGCATGGAGCTTACTTTTAAAAAATAAAATAATGGAGGTGGCGGGGGTGGGGGGGTGCGGCTGGGTGGCTCAGTCAGTGAAGTGCCTGACTCTTGGTTTCAGTTCAGGGCATGATCTTGCAATTTCTTGAGTTCGAGCCCCACATTGGGCTCTGCCCTGGCAGTGCAGAGTCTGCTTGGGATTCTCTCTTTCCCTCTCTCTCTCTGCTCCTCCCCAACTCATGCTGTCTCTGTCTCTCTCAAAATAAATAAATATACTTTAAAAAATAATCAGTTTTTAGTATCATACTTTGGTAAATGCCAAAATTATGACACCTTCCTGTGTTTTAACATTAAATTCCAAAATAATAGGAGACATGTTATTTTTTTCTCATCAAGTATTCTAGTCATCAGTAATTTTTTAAACTACAGGGATGCTTCCTCCCACTTATTACAAAAATAGTTACATAAGGCAGATATTTTACTGAAGTACAATTAAGCTTTTGAAAACAGGATCACCTATGACAGTAAATCTCAATCTGAAAACCCAATAATTTGCTCAAATAGTTCCCTTAGCAAAATTTTTTACAGTTAAAACTGTCAGGCTTTAGAATCTACGCACATTATAATTATTGTTTTCTCCCCTCACATTACCATGTTAAGAAATATCACTGGATTTTTGAGACTGGCAATATGAATATTAAACCCCACTTTATTCAAGTGAAGAGTGTGGACACACACACCGTAATACATTCCAGTATAGCGATCATGTCACCACATCTTGGATCTTACGCAGAAACATCCAGGACTTTACCTCCAGGTATTAGAAGTGTGTTCAAGTAATTTCAAACACAAAGTATCTCTCTGTACTCTATCAGAGATAATTAAGTGATCCATATGATGGAAATGTTGATTGCTAAATTAGGATAATACATCACTTCTCTAGGGGGACCTATAGAAGGGGAATAAAAGGCTAAATGGATTCATTATTCTTGGTTGTTCTTATTCTTTTAATTAAAACCAAAACTAAAAATGAAATTATATTTGACTCTGCTTTGCCATTAAATTCATTCACAATTTTACTTTCCTATTTGCCTTTTTAGAAGAGTCTAAACATTCTGTTTTTGTGACGTCTTGCTAAAGGAAGTAGAATCCAGTGAAAAAACCTTGAATTCAGTGTTTAAAGACCCGGATTTACTTGAAGACTAATAGCGGGGAAAGGGAGTTACTAGCCCAACCAGATATAAACATATCCTAAGGCCTCTATAATTAAAACAATGTGGTGTTGACATATGACTAGCCAGGTAGAACAGCAACAACAACAAAAAGAACCCAGAAATACACATGATTAATTGTAGTATTCAATGAAAGTGAAATCACGAATCAAGTGGGAAACATGGGCATTTTAATAAGTGGTACAAAAATAACTGGGCAGTAATAGGAAAAAATAAACATGGGATTTATTTCTTACACCCCAAACTAGTGAAAATTCCAAAAAAAAAAACCCTAGAAATTTAAGTGTAAAATATGAAACTACACAAGTACAAACATTCGTAAATTTCTCTATAACCTAAAAGTGAAGAAAACTCTCTGACTCAAAATCTTAAAGCAATAAAAAAAATAATTAATAAATCTGCTACATAAAAGTTAAAAATGCATGGTAAGTACAATTTCATTAGCAAAATTAAAAGATCAATAATGCTATTAAAAAAACAGTCTAGAGATATGAACAGTTTCTAGAAAAGAAATTACAGGGACACTTGGGTGGTTCGATCTGTTAAGCAACCGACTCAGTCTCACTCAGGTCATAATCTTGCCAAGTGTGAGATCGAGCCCTACATCGGGTTGCATGCTGAGAGCTTTGAGCCTGCTTGGGATTCTCTCTTTCTATCCCTCCCTCTTTTATGCACATGCATGTGCACGCACACCCTCCCTCCCAAAATAAATAAAATAAACTTAAAAAAAAAAGAAAATACAAATGGTCCTCACATGTTTGGGACTCTCAAGTACATGAAGCTCATAATTAAGAGACTAGCTCACAGAGAAATACAAATTAGTATCACACAGATATATTTATCTTATTTATCAAATTGACAGAAAAACAAAAGCTTGACCACATGCTTAGTTGGAAAGCATAAGGGGAAATAAATACATATGCATTATTAAAAAGAATGCAAAATGTTACAAATGTTATGGAGACCAATTTGACACTATTTAGCAAAATTGCCTATTATGTATGTTTACCTCTTCTCTAGGAATCTATCTCAAAGATAAAACAATAAAATGTGAAAAGATATACATACATAGACATTTATTGTAAATTTTAAAATGGTAAAAATCCAGAAACAACTTAAATTTTCATCAAAACAGATGAATTAGATTAATTATGATATACTTACAATGGAACGCTATACAACTGTAAAAAAAAAAAATTATTACTTTCTCATGTGTGATCCTCCGTATACACCATTAAATGAAAACAGCAAGTTGTAGAAGCAATATGTACATATACACCGTATTACCATTTATCTAGGAAAGGGAGGATATGTCTGTGTAGGTGTCTGGACATACACACAATGGGATATTACACTATAATTACATGAAATTATCACATGTGATAAGAGAAAACATAAATCAGATATAAAATTCCGGAGCAGGAAATTTATAAAATGAATCTGAATACTTTGCTATTCCATAAAGCAAAGAAGTTATCAGTATCTGAATATCGTCAGAAGGATTCATGAGCCATCTTGAAGCAGCTCCCACTGTTCAAAGATGAGTCATTTACAGCATCAACAAGAGTAATAACATCAGAGGATATAATGAATCAAATATGTTAAAATCCAGGAATTTGCAATGATCATTTTGAAAAAAAAAATTGATCACCTTTGGAGGATGCTGGGAAAACCAGCTCATTATTCTAAATACTAGTAAATATTATTGGCCTATGAAATATTTTTACATGTATGATTTTTTACCTTACCCATTTTCAGTCAGAATTAGACACCATTAATCATTCTGGATATTCCCAACCTATCAGCATTGAGGGCAAATGGCCATTAAAATAAATAAATAAATAAATAAATAAATAAATAAATAAAAAATAGCTAGCTAGATAAAGTAGAACTTTATTTATTTACAGTAAAACTGTATTTATAGTAAATAAATAACTTTATTTACAGTAAAAACAGTACCTCAGGGTATTAAAAATGTTGATGAGAAAAAAAATTCCTTCTACAGAAGTATTCCAGCTAGCATGTAAGGATGTAATAAAATAATTGGAATGTCACCATTTTGCAAACACCTAAGTACACTCTGAATCTGGGGAATGATTCTTAATGGCAGTTAACATCACAGCAGAAGACAGCTGGACATTATGCATCTCTTGATGGCAATTCACAACACCACTTAAGAAATAGTCTTGCCAAAAAATATAACCTAAATACGACCAAGCCTTTTGATCTAACCCACAGGACAGGAGACTATGGGGAATGGAGAAGCAGATTTGGGGGGTGGGGTTGTTTTTTGGCTTTTGTTTTTTAAGTGAGAATGCAATCAGCAATATACAGAATGTAGGAAAGTTCACAAGACAAATTACTCGGTTTCTTCAACAAACCAATTTCAACTAAAAAATTTGGAAAATAAAAGTTAAGTAACCTATGAAATAAAAAATCTGTAAGAGACCTCCCAACAGAATGCAGTGTGCAGCCTGTTGGATACCAGTGCAAACAAATCAGTAGTATAAAATCTTTAGACAAACAAATAAAACTGTGTATGAGAAAATACCGACTGGATATTTGATGATGTGAAGACATTACCAGAATTTTTCTATGTATGAACATGGCACTATGACTGCACTGTTTAACAGAAGTTATTTTTTGTTAGAGGCACATACTCAAATATTTATGGATGAAATACGTCTGGGAACTTGTTTCAAAAGAATTCTGGGGGCAGAGACACTAATGGTGTGCAAATGAATGCAAGTATGACTGTGAACAAGTGTAACTATGTTAAGTCTGAATAACGGGTACAGGCAGATGCCTCATTCCTTTCTCGCCACAATGTGTGTTCAAAATTGTCCAAATACACTACTGGTGGGAATGTAATATGATGCGGCTGTTATGGAAAGCATCGTGAAGTTCCCCCAAAAATTAAAAATGGAATTACCATATCCAGCAATCTGACTTCTGGGTATCTTTCCAAGAGAATTGAAATCGGGATCTCAAAGACATATGTGCACTGTACATCCATTGTAGCATTATTCAAGAGCCAAAACGTGGAAATAACCTAAATGGCCAGTGGTAGATGAATGGATACATAAAATGTGGTATAAACATACAATGGAACATTATTCAACTTTAAAAAAAAAAAGACATCCTACTATATGCAACAATATAAATGAACCTGGAGGACATTATGCTAAGTGAAATAAACCAGTCACAGGAGGACAAATACTGCATGATTTTACCTACATAAAAAAGTTGAAAAAAAAGTGACCACCTTTGGAGGATGCTGGGAAAACCAGCTCATTATTCTAAACACTAGTAAATAAAGGGAATCTTACAGATAACTTCTGTTTCCAGTAAAAACTGTACCTCAGGTATTCAAAACGTTGATGAGAAAAAAAAAATTCCTTCTACAGAAGTATTCCAGCCAGCATATAAGGATGTAATAAAATAATTGGAATATCACCATTCCAATTGGAGATTGGGGATTATGAGGGAAAAGAGGAGGTGGGAATCAGGAATTACCTCACTCAATAGGTATAAATTTCATCTATGCAAGATGAATTAGTTCTAGAGATCTGTACAACGCTGTGCCTATACTTAACAATACTGTATTGTGCCCTTCAAATGTTTGTTAAGAGGGTATATCTCATGTTAAATGTTCATAGTACAATTTTTAAAAAAGAAAAAAGTATCCATAATAATAAAAAAAAATGTATATTAAAAAGGACCTAAGTACAAATCCTGGATCCACCACTTGTTGTCTATTTAATACAAACCAGGTCACTTATACATTCTGAGCCACCATTTTCTCATATGTAAAACAGGATATAATACTAACAATCTTATAGATTGGTTTGGCACCTCTACTCTTGGAGCTTGATAATGGTTAATTGAAAAAAAAGAAGAGGTTTGAGAGTCAAAGATGACTCCCACTATGATATTACCCTTCTATGACGTTAGGCAAGTACCTGGCTTCTCTGAGCCTTATTTTCTTTCTCGTTAAAATGGGGATCATACTAGCATCATACCATTTTTATGAGAACTACGTAAAGTTGGCACCATATAAATAGCACTTTCTCTCCTCCATGAATCCAGTTTGACTCCCAGTTGGAAATACTCTCCTGATAAATATACTTTGGTTATTATTATACCATTAATCTCCTTTGACTTATTACTTAATAATTTTTTATTACAAGGCTCTGGGCCCCTTAAAAACAGAAACTATTCATATCCTTCCCCTCATGGAAAGTATATCACACATAGTTGGAGATCAATAAATTCCGATGAATTAAATCCCTTAAATAGATTAGATGCTACCTTCACAAATTGATTAATCCCCTGAAACTCCTGACCCTAAAGGCTGTTGCCAAGTATTACTTAACAATTGTAAGATGTACATAAGAACCTGGGAAAATGTCAGATAATTTCTTGGACAAACCATGAATGTGATAGGCAAAAAACAGGGTAGGATTTTTAGTCCACGTTGATCAACACGGTGACCTGGGCAATTTATTGACAGGTGACAAGCTATAGGATGACTGTCTGCCCTAGGTTTGTCAGCCCCTACATGCCATACAAACGTGTCGTGGATCCAGTAGAATATTGTTTGCAGCATAAAGTGTCAGCTTTGTTCCAAAACTTGTGTGGCTGTGAAGAATCACCTCGCACAGCTCCCTGCCGTCACAATGGGCAGTGGGAATGGAGCAGTGGAGTTTCATACAGGTGCCATTCCCCTCAGATCAGGTCAATAATGAACGGGAAAATGAATGGGGTCTCCAAAACACAACAGATTCCAAAAGGACCTAAGGTTGGTGATAAAACAACCACCCTTAAATGTAGTTTAAACGTATTTCTACTGGAGGCTAAAACTCAATTCCAGCACTTTGACAACGTCTTGACAACATAGTTTTTACTTCTGAGAATTGTTAAGGCCGTTTCCTCATAAAACCTGAAGAAAGCCAAAAGCAGTTCAATTAAAATGTCTAAATGCGGTCATCTGTTACCTACAGCTCAGTGGGACAGCTCAGCTCAGCTGAGGCCGATGGAGTGGAGCTGTGCACTCTTCCCAGAGTATTCCCGAAAGATTCTCTGAAGCTATTAATTGTGCAGGTCACTGTAGCAAAACTCACTCTTCAGTGCTCTCCCTTGATGTTCACAAGCAAATACTTGAGTATCGCGGAGATAAATGGAGGCTTTCTCTCTAATTAAAGGAAAGATCGTGATCTATAATTTCAAAGCCCGTCAAACATAATCCTATAAAAATATATGAGCTATGCATTAAGCAATGGGGTCTATATCCCCCCCCCAAAAAAAGATAATAAAATTAAACCAAGCTTAGTTTACACCTTACAACATAAGACATTTGACAGGAGATCATTGCAACATCATTAGTTCACCATAAGGCAATGTTTTGTAAGACCAGGACTGTACTAAAATCTTTAAAGTCTCCACGCAATTGTGTCAAAGCATGTTTGATGCCGTAACTCACAATTTTATTAACGTTCTTAATTTACATCGAATCTTTTACATAGTGTGATAGGGGGATTTTATTTCACTTCCTGGAAAATATTATGCTTAAGAAGGGATGTGGAGCACTTGCAATATATTCCGTAGAGTTTTCCTCAATTTACATTATTACATTCTGGAGTGAGTTGAAATATGCCAAGACTTTATGTAACTGAAATTTTCTATTATTTTCATGACTTGAAATGGGAAAGGGAGTGAAAAATCAGTCTGTAAAAGAACAAAACATAAATCCATTGTCGTCACGTGTTGCCATAATCAGGAAAACCCTGTAGAATTGCTTAAGAAAGAATCTGAACAAATGACTGCATATATTTCGCAGAGGCTGTACTCATGACAACAAACTACAGTTTAATTTCTCCTTTAAAAAAAATCTGTTAAAAGTCAAGATAAGATTCATTATCCATGAACCAGAAATCATAACTCCTGCCATACATGTCACAGAAAATGTTTGTGACATTAAAAAATGAGCTAATATACATGGGAATGGAGAAGCTTTGTAAAAAGCAAAGGAGCAGACGCATAGAAGTGATAACCAAGAGGATGATCATTACCTGCTTATTTGACAAAAATAGATGATATTACACCCAGCGTGTAGCAAAGTACTTAGCACAGAGTGTCTACTATGTTTTTTTAACTGAAATATTAATAGATGTTGGGCAGACACATTGTCAAACATACTTCTTTAAGTAAAATTAAACACAAAACGAATCTGGAGCATCTTGCAATGCCAGAATGTAAGGACATACTAAAAAAATAAAAACAAAAAACAAAAACCACCCCAAAATGACATGACATAGCATGCCAAGGGAACTCCGGAACCAGAGAAACAACTTCCAGTGGCCAAAGCTGCAACAATCTGAGCATCAAAATAAATAAAATAGAATTGGACTATAACCCAATATAACCCCAAATATAAGATAAAAACAATCAGCCCATAGTGTAATTAATAAACAAATTTAAAAATGAATGGGGCAGAATTAACAAACTGTTAGGCAAAAGAATTCCAAATAATTTATGTAGATATTTCAACCTCAAAGAGAGATAGCATAACTCCCTACTCATTAAGTGTGGGCTGTGGACAGTGTGGGAAACAAAGGCGAGAAGGAGGAACTTTCCAGTGGAGAAATCTGACACCACCTCAGCCCTTGATCAAGGTTAACATTAACAGTGATGAGTCACGTTGGTGGTGTATACCCCTGATATGATGTGATGAGAATGGCATTTTGCCTCAATGGTCTTCCACCCCAAAACCCATAACCCCAGTCTAATCACGAAGAAAACATCAAACAAATCCCAAGAAAAGAACATTAGATATGGAGGGTGGAGTGTCAAGGAGTATATGGGAATTTTCTGTACTATCTGCTCATGTCTTCTATAAATCTAAAATTTTGACTTAGAAAGAGGCCTATCAAATATGCCTTTTTCTTTTCTTTACAGATGGTGCAGGAGACAGCAGCAACTTGCCTTCCAACTTGAAGAAGATATCGCGATGTGTTCCTGAGCATTGGATTTCCAGAAACTTCACTAAGACGACGGTCTTCTGAAAGATGGTAGGATTTTATCTCCCTGCTCCTGGTTGACACATGTCTTTCTAAGGCATAAAAAGTACTTTATTAACAAACACGCTAAGGAGGAAAGAGTCTGGGTAGTGCGGACACCGACCCTCTGGGAGGTCATGAGGGGAGGAGGGGTGGGTGGCTTTAGTCTGCAGCCTAGGAATCCCCGATGATCTTTGTCCTGTGCTGGTGCTGGTGGTGGAGGGCTGAGGGGCGGCAGAGCTGGTGCAGGGGGTGTAGTCCTCACAGCAGAGCACGTGGATGTGGTAGTTGAGGGAAAGAGAGAGTGTTATATTACACAGCCCTAAAAAAAGACTGGGATCATGTCATTTGTGACAACATGGATAGACCTAGCAGGGATTATGCTAAGTGAAATAATTCAGCCTGAGAAAAACAGGGGCACCTGGGTGGCTCAGTTGGTTGAGCAGATCATGATCTCACAGTTCGGGAGTTCAAGCCCCAGGTAGAGCTCTGTGTTAACAGCCTGGAGTCTGCAGCCTGCTTCAGATTCTGTGTCTCCCTCTCTATCTGCCTCTCTCTCTCTCTCTCTCTTTCTCTCTCTCTTTCTGTCTCTCAAAAGTAAATAAACATAAAAAAAGTTTTTTAATTCCATATGATTTCACTCATAAGTGGAATCAAAAAAAAAAAAAAGAACAAAAGAACAAATGAATTGAATAAACAAACAAAAAGCAGAATCAGACCTCTATATACAGAGAACAAACCGATGGTTGCCAGAGAGGAAGAGGTAGAAGATTAGGCAAAACGGGTGAAGGGGAATGGGAGATACATGCTCCCGGTTATGGAATGAGTAAGTCATGGGGATAAAAGGCACAGCATAAGGAACAGAGCCAATGATACCACAATCGTGATGTGGGTGACAGATGGTAGTTACACTCGTGGTGAACACAGCGTAATGCATATACTTATCCCACCACCATGCTCTACACCTGAAACTAATGTAACGTCGTGTGTCGACTATACTCAAATTTTTATAAAAAGGCATTCTCAGGGGGTGCCTGGATGGTTCAGTCAGTTAAGCATCTGACTCTTGATCTTGGCTCAGGCCACGATCTCACGATTCGTGAGGTGGAGCCCCGCCTGGGGCTCTGTGCTAACACTGTGCTGACAGCAGGGAACCTGCTTGGGATCCTCTCTCTCCCTCTCTCTCTGCCCCTCCCCTGCTTGCACACGGTCTCGCTCTCTCTCAAAATAAATAACAACTTAAAAAAAAATTTTAAGGCAGAATCAGACCTATAAATACAGAGAACAAACTGATAGCTGCCAGAGGAGAAGAGGGTAGGAGGATGGCAAAACGGGTGAAGGGCAGCGGGAGGAAAAGAAGGTACTTGACCACGTGTTGCATTATATCCGAACAGCATGATGTCCTCAATGTAGTGACCCCAGTGACATTTGTTCCAATTTCAAAGCAATAATGATCTCTGAAGGCTATATTGCAGCAGAGAGCAGGTAGGCTGACAGGCAAAGCAGTGAAGGTGTAATACTAGCTCAGGTTAAAGCAAATACCTTTGGTGATCCTTACAATATGAAGAAAAGAACACTGACCAGGTCAATAACTGCATATCCAGTGCCAGAAGCTATGCTAATTTTCTTCAGTAAAGATGCTCTATCTTGAACAACAACTGCTGTCTCCATCTGATAAAATTTACAATAATCCACAGTCATTCTCCAAAATCTATCCAACTCCTACATAGGCCAAATAAGCAAGTTAAAAAAGAATGTGATAGGTATTACCCGCCCCCCTCACTTTTTGCCTTTGATGGTATCACTAATATGTGAAAACCCTCCCAGAGATGTGGTATTGCTTCTGGCTTACTACTGTGGTGAGAAGCAGAAAAGTTCAGAAGTTTCCATTAGCCCTTCCTACCATGATGGCCCTTAACTGATGGGTCACAGGCCAATGTGGGGATTCTTCCAAGTGCCAAGTATTTCCAATCCAATTCAGAAATTAGTGAAATGATAACAAAGTGGGCCTATGAACTAGCTGGTTATGCTGTGGGTCACACCTGGGTTGACTCCTTGTGTCACCTGGTCACAACTACACTGGGGTCACCAGGAATTAGCAACAATTTAGAGACAGTGTTTAGCAATTCCCAAAGGTCTGAGAATTTTTCCCTGATGCAGAGTCACTCTAGTAAATGTATGCAAGCTTGAAGATAGATTCATAGTTTATACTTATGGCAATGTTTCAGGATTCTTCCTGAAAAGAACTTGACTTTCCCTTCAATTAAGAAGCTCTGGATCTATGAACAGGCTTAGGTCTGGACACCCAGGGAAAGGCCATGACCCTCCTCAAGCATTTAATCACTAGTCCTAAAGGGTTTTCTGTTATAATTAAGCCATGTTCTCATAGACTTCCCATCTACTCCATTCCTAGGAAAACTGTGATCAATTTTCTGTAAGTTCTGATTATCGTTATGTCCCTGCTGACCTTTCTAATAAATGTGACAACTTATCTTTCCTCAACTGGTCATTTGTCTTCTGATACTCTAAGATCCTATCATCTCTATTAAAATCAAGGAATCTATGCCAATGATAACATTACCTGCATTCATGCTTGGCTACAAAGGACAGTGAGCCCAGATCTTTTTTAAGGATGCAGGTGATCCCCTCCTTAATGTATTTGTCATCACCTGGGTAAAGAGATTGAATTCTGGGAATTTTAATTCCTAATATCATGCCATATAAGCACTGGTATCTCAGCATCATTAAACATAAGCCACCACTGACTTTAGAGTTTGGTCAACCAGCCAAAGAAATTGTTAGAGTCACTTCCAACTCCATGAGCTAGCACAGTCAATGCAAAATTTCAGCAATTGCACCTATATCAATGTACTTAGTCCCACCCTTCCAGTGTCGTTTCTGTCCTTCTTGGTCTAACACCCCCAGAATCCACTTCCACATACATTCCCCATGTTATGGATTATAATCAGCAAACTTTGCAATTCTATTTCTTCTTGACTTCCATACCTGAGTTCTGAAGCATATTGAGATTTGGCCCCAGTTATAGGTCAAGTGGCAACAAAGGGTGGATATGAAAAAGCATGAACATCCCCCTTGCAAGACCTGTGCCCAAGGTAAGTTTGTCATGGATTTTCCAGCAAAGGAATTCTCATACCCTTAGACACAGGAGGGAAAGCTATTTCCACTGGCAAGAAAGACTCAGAGTAACGTGGGGAGTTCAAGACTGTTTCCATCCGATTCCAACCAGATGTCCTGATCTTAGTTTTTAGGGTCTAATTTTTTACAGTTAATTATGTAAATTTCACATGAGAAAAGGTTGAGGCTTTTGGTTCAGCTGATGTTGTAATTTTGCAATGCTTAAAATTAATTTTGTGTTTGATTTTCAGCCATGAAATTTCTCTGATTCTGAGATCATGACATAAGCAGAGAATTTAAAGAAGGACCTTAGCTTATCACTTGTTTTTTTTCTGCAAGTGATCCAATTTCCTTATGAAAAACACCATAGTTTTTGCAGTCACCACTGCTGCCCTAACAGTCAAGTACAGCAGCCACTTGGACTCTCAAGGCATTTGGTTCAAATTGGCACTTCATCACAATGACAGATGATGGATGGCTTCATTAATCGTGATGCTACCGTATGTCATGGACTATCATCCCATTTTCTCCTGATAAAAAGTGCAGAACTGCACCAGATCCCAAGGACATGACCAGACCAATCTCTAAAATTCCATCTTTAAAGCTTTTTCTACGAGGACCATTCTCCTCATCAGTTCTATAGCTGCTCATGTCCAATCAAAAACCAGAAGCCACACAGTAATTAGAACACAGAAATTTTCATTCAAAAATAATCAACTAGTAAAAGGTGGTTAATTGATAAAAGGAGGAAATAGGACTATAAAGGGTTCAGAAGTAGCAAATACAGAAAGCAAGAGGAACATGCAGACTGACAATGGCCGGAAGACAGGTGCTTGAGCTGGTCTACAGAAACAGCAGACCCAGGTTTGGAGAAACTCGCCTCAGGGTCCAAGTGAGGCAGAGGACTGGTGGCTATTTTTAAAGGGTGAGCTGTAGGGGCGCCTGGGTGGCGCAGTCGGTTAAGCGTCCGACTTCAGCCAGGTCACGATCTCGCGGTCCGTGAGTTCGAGCCCCGCGTCAGGCTCTGGGCTGACGGCTCGGAGCCTGGAGCCTGTTTCCGATTCTGTGTCTCCCTCTCTCTCTGCCCCTCCCCCGTTCATGCTTTGTCTCTCTCTGTCCCAAAAATAAATAAAAAACATTGAAAAAAAATTAAAAAATAAAAAATAAAAAAAAATAATAAAGGGTGAGCTGTATAGGCAAGAAAGCAGAGACCTGGAACTAAACAGGTACACAAACTTGAGCAGGAATTATACGTGGTAGTTGCATCCTCTGGGATGTGGACACCAAGATGGACTTAGAAGTACATATATGCTGGGAGCAAAACCTGTGAAAGATGAAGGAAAACTGGGGCAAGGTCAGCAGAGAAAGGCTTAAGACCATGATGCAGGTCCAACACGGGTGACAGGGAAAAGGAAAGGAAAAATGGCAGGAAAAGACTCAGACTGTGGTGAAAGTCTCATTTAGCCCAATGGTTGTCCACAGAGGAGTTCCTCACAGGCCAGATATAGTGGGCATTTTTGTCACCACCCTGTTCAGTCATTAGTTAAGGGTTGCCTTGAAAGCACAAGACTTCAACTCAAAGCAGAAGATCCTAAAAGCACCTGCAGTCAGGGGTTTTCGGCTAACTGCACTCCCCACAGTAAGATCTGAGCACAGTCCTCCATGACTATCACCTAAGTTAGGTCCAGTTGCTACCAAGAGGATAAGTGTGACCATAGTGGATGGAGTAGGCTGGGACTAGAGAGAGGGAAGAGAGGCACACAGGGTGCAAAATTCAAAGAGGCACTTGCTCGCAGGGGCCCGCCATGTACTTGCACGAGTCTAAAGTGAGTGTCTCCAATTTTGCAAGCTGTGTGCCTCCCTTGCCTCTCCTGAGTCCCAGCCCTGCACAAATTCACTATTCAGATACTACAGTTCACTTTATTATATTTGCTTTTTCATATTTTTATCCAGCCAACAATTCATCTTTTTTAAAAAAAAATTTTAACATTTATTTATTTTTGAGAGACAGAGCATAGGCGGGTAGGGCGGAGAGAGAGGGAGACACAGAATCCGAAGCAGGCGTCAGGTTCCGAGCTGTCAGCACAGAGCCTGATGCGGGGCTTAAACTTACAAACTGTGAGATCATGACCCGAGTGGAAGCTGGACGCTTAACCAACTGAGCCACCCATGCACCCCTCACCCAACAATTCATTTTAATTTTTTTATGTTTTTTGAACTATGCTCATTTCTGAATATTTCTCCTTTTGTTTTATTAACTAGAGTTTACCATTTTTATGGTTTCATTTTTGAGATAAAATTACATACAGCAAAATGTAAAAATTTTCATTGGATGTTTACTGAGTTGTAAAAAATGTAAACACCAATGTAGCATAAAACTCTGTCAAGATACATAACAAGATAGCTCCCAGACAGTCCCCACACACCCCTTGCCAGTGAGTGTCCACCTCCCCCGCAAGAGGCAGCCACTGTTTTAAGTCTTTTTTTTATTATTGTTAGGGACTCGTTTTACCTCTTCTAGAAATTCGTATAATAGAGTCCCATAGCCTAACTATGCTATGTAGAGATGGCATGTTTGTGATTCTGTACAGAGTTTTTTGAACAAATTTTGCTGAAACTTGGTACCTGGGTTAAGAGTTTGTCATTACAAAGGAATTTATACAAGTTTACCTAGAAGGATTGTCCCTACTCCAGAGGTATTTGTCTACATTTCACAGGGGATGAGGCCCAGACCTTTAGAGTCACTGGATTCTGTTATTTTCCTCAAAAGTATAATGGTTAGTTGGTTCGTTGATTGGCTGCTTGATTGGTCTGTGTTAGCAAACAGTTTAGCTGGACTAAAATCCCTTTGATGAGTGGAAGACGAAATCTGTGTTAAAGTGTTTGTTTGGCTCATTGGTTGGTTTTAAATCCTTAGTTGGTTTGCTTATCATCCACCCCTACATACGGAGCTCAGAGGTCAGCCAGAGAATTGAAAAGAGTTTATATGTAGAATGTAAATCTTCAGCTCTCTGGCTCTCCTCTTCCTGAGACTGAATTCCCTTCTACTTTCAGTCTGCTGTGGTCATCCAAACCCTATCCTCTGGTTTACCAAGCCAGTAAGACTGCACATTTCTACCAGAGTGTCAGTTATCTTTTATGATGCTGACAGGGCTCTGCACTCAGGCAAAGGGCCAACCAGTGTCATTCCCTTCTTCAAACAGTTGTTTTTTTACCCTTTTAAGAGAGTTTATAACTGTTATCTGTAGAATACAAAACCTCCTCCACACTGAGTTTTTTAAAGGCTCAGAAAAAAATAGCATATGTCAAATCTATTTTTCATATCATTTGCGCAGCATATTGTGTTTTCCTAAATGACTGCAACATTACCCCCCCCGCCGCGCCCCAGCCCTCGTTTCTTTTTCAAAGTGACTTTAGCAGTCCTCACACCAAGAGCTTTCATCTATGGGGATGGGGCTTGTGCCCACTCTGACCACTACAGTACAGTGAAAGTAAGGCCGTCTAACTTCAAGTCTAGGTCTTTACAAGGATATGCATCCACATGTCTTTCTCTTGGGCCGTTAGGTCTGGGGGACTGAACCAGCCAAAACCCCTGATCTACCACCAAATAAGTGAGTGAATGAGCCTTTGGATGATACCAAATTCCAGCCTTCGAGGCTTCCAGCTGACCCTAGACATCACGGAGCTGGAACAAGCTGTCTCATTGTGTTCTCCCTAAACTACTGACCCATAAAATTCTTGGCTGGTTTTTACTAGTAAGTTTTGGGGTAATTTATTACAGAACATAACACAATGACTTAGATGTTAGGATTATCCAGGTATGACATCTGTAACACCAATGATTTCCAGATTTATTTGGGTTGATATGGATGCTAAAAAAGATGCTCCCTTTTTCTCTCCCAATTTCCTCTTAAAGTGGCAAGTTAAGAAAACGAAGTTAAATTTTCCAGATAAAAGAGGACTGTTGTTGACTGAAATGTATTCCTTCATTGGGATTTCCTGCCCCTTGAAAATTTTAAATGATTTGAACCTGAATTCTCTGTTTCTAAGAATCAATAATTCAATTTTTATTTGAAGTATTTATGATTAATTGTAACACTTCCTGTAATATCATATATGCAAGGTCAATCTTTTCTATACAAGCCAGCGTTATTGAATCTTAAACAGGACATGAATGCTTTTAGAACAAATTCAACAAAGGAAGAGTTTAGTAAATTCTATCTTTTGTCAAATAATAAACTGCATATTAGTAAACAATTGCAAATAATAATAAAGTATACATACATAGCTCCATACCCAGGGGGGAAAAGGCTAAGTTATAGATAAACCCCTTTTTAGAGGAAAAAAATTGAGAATGGATTCAACATCAAGGGGAATTATGTAAAATCTGTTGTATAAAAGTGGATTAATGTTTTGAAAGAAAACAATTTCCATGCTACATTTCTTTTGATTTATTCACATTTTCTTCAAAAGTTATTGATATACACGATCTAAAATCTATCTAAAATCTATCACGTACAATTACAGGAGAAAACAAGAGAGGTAGATAATGGGATATTAATGCTAGATTGTTAAAGACTAACTCATTTGTCACTAATGGCAACATAAACTGGTACAATGCTTTTGGAGAGCCATTTGGCAACGTCTATCAGGAGGAATAAAACTGTTCATACCCGATGACTCAGTGGTCCCACTGCTGAGATATAAAAGCTATAAGTATGAAGGTTTCTATTACATAAAACTTCTAAACTAAAAAATGGCAACAATATAAATGTTGAACAATTAGGGAATGATTTTAAATAGCCAGTGGACTTTTATGTAGTTATTAAAACTAATAATTTTAAAGGCTATGTAATGCCTGGAAAATATACTAGTTTATGATAAAACATTAAATGATAATATAATAATACAAAGAACATTATTAAATTAAAAAATAAATATAAAGGTAGACAAGTACTAGAAGGGAAAACATAAAAATAAAAATGTATTGGTTTTTAGGAGTTGTGAGCATCTTCAGTTAATTTTACCTTTTAAAATTCTGATACTGTTTAACTTAGAAGCAATGCTGATTGTACAATTATAATAGACTCATACTCTTTATTTTGTTTTTTAAAAAAACGTTTATTTATTTTTGAGACAGGGAGAGACAGAGCATGAATGGGGGAGGGTCAGAGAGAGAGGGAGACACAGAATCCGAAACAGGCTCCAGGCTCTGAGCTGTCAGCACAGAGCCCGACATGGGGCTCGAACTCACAGACCGCGAGATCATGACCTGAGCCGAAGTCGGATGCTTAACCAACTGAGACACCGAGGCACCCCTAGACTCATACTCTTTAAAACACTGTTGGCTATTTACTTAGACCTCTGTCATTTCTGACAGCATTAATAAAAAATTATGCTAACCATTCAACATGATATCTCATTGTGATTTTGATTTTCATTTCCCTGATAACTTGTGATATTAAACATCTTTTCATGTACCTGTTGGCCATTTGTATGTCTTCTTTGGAAAAATGTCTATACAGTTCCTCTGCTCATTTTTTAATTTGATTGTTTGGCCTTTTATGTTAATGAGTTCTTTATATATTTTGAATATTACCCGCTTATCAGAAGTATGACTTGCAAATATTTTCTTCCACTCTTTAAGTTGCTTTTTCATTTTGTTGATTGTTTCTTTCGCTATGCAGAAGCTTTTTCATTTAACATACTCCCTGTTAGAATGACTATCATCAAAAAGACAAGAGATTACAAGTGTTGATAATGACGTAAAGAAAAGGGAACACACTGTGCACCGTTGGTGAGAATATAAACCGGTACAGCCATGATGGAAACCAGGAGGGAGGTTTCTCAAAAAATTAACAACAGGACTATCATATGATCCAGAAATCCCACTTCTAGGCATATATATAAATGAAATGAAAACAGGATATCAAAAAGATATCTGTACTCTCATGTTTTTTATTGTCGCAGTATCCACAATAACAAAGACATCGAAATTGTCTGTTGATGGGTGAAGATGCACCTTATACACATATATACACACACTGTATATACCCAATATGGTGTGTGTGTGTGTGTGTATATGTATACACACATACATAC